>NC_059123.1:8658785-8789733 GCF_020740685.1 Jaculus jaculus
ACCCCAACATGACAGATGAGCCCACAACTCAGGAAAGCACATGACTGTAGAAAAGGGGTGTTCTGACTCACTACAGCATGGCCATCATGTTTCTTAGTTCTTGCGTCCTCACCAACACATCGCTTCCTGGAGACAGCCTCTCCCTGAATCTAGAGCTGCCATTCTTTCAGTTCTGCTGGCTGACCACTGAGCCCCCAGTGATTCTCCTGCCTCCACCCCCTGGTACACACAGGATTGTTACAAGTTACAAGTGTGTGTGTCCACACCCAGCTTTGTACACGGGTGCTAGGGATCAAACTTAGGCCCTCTCTTAGACCCTCATGAACTGAGCCATCTCCCCCAGCCCTCAAGCTTCTTTCAAAAACAAGGACGTAGACCAGTAAGTTAAAAAGGAGATATAAGGAAAAGAGAAAGGAAGGGAGGAGGGTACTTAATAGGTTGGCATTGTATATACGTAAGTAGAAGAATAGATTAACAGGGGTGAAAAGGCCCAAAGTGAGGTCAGGGGAAGAGATTAAGTAAAGGAAAGGTGGAGGGAGGGCTAATCAAAATCTAAGAGGACGCAAATAAATTATATAGAATCATCCGGTTTTGAACAATGGACTGCTCAGGAGCCATAGATCATTGTTAGAAAATTTTCAGTGCCAGGGATGGAATACCTCCAGTGAGTTGTTGGCCAGGGAGGTCCCTGATGCCCCCAAAATACTATAGGCCATTGCTGAGGCCTTGGTTTCCCACCAGGAATCGATGGTAAGACCCTATTGCTGAAGATTCCACATACTTGGGCTGCAAGGACACTGAGAAATCCTGCTGGAACTGAGCTGATAACCTCCTCCATGTAGACCAGCTGACAGAAAGCTGGAAGAAGCCATTCTGCATGCAATTCAATGGGAGAGAGAGAAATCACCAGTGAAGATACTCAACAGTGAACACTGCAAGCCTTATAATTGGCCAGCCAGGCCAAATGAGCCAGTGGGTGCAATAGTGGCACGTCTGTCATGGTGGAAACCAACTACCCTCCAATTGGACTGGAGGCCCGCTCCATGGGGGGGATACATCCCTGATACTGAAAACTTAAAACAGGAGTAGTCAGGAACCCTAGGGGTGTAACATCTGCTGATAGCTGGATAAGTGTATATACTAAGCTTATCAAACTGCCCAGTAAGCACTTCTCTTAATATTTATACCCTTATATTAACACTACTCTCACTTTGGGTAGAGAATCTTCTCTTTTCAGATGGCAGTGACCTTGGGATGACTCAGAAGGTATCATACTGCTGGAAAGAAATGAGTGGATTACTGAGTAACATCTTGATCACACCTTCCAAGGCTCAGGGTCTAATGCAAAAGAGGTTGTGGAGAGAATGTAAGAGCCAAAGGAAGGGTAGGACTCCTTACAACGTGCTCCTCCAGACACAAAATGGCCTGGATATCCATGACCTCACCGTGCCTGACACTACCTAAATAAGACCATCATAAGAGGAGGAAAAGATCATGACATCAAAATAAAAGAGAGACTGATTGAGATGGGGAGGGGATATGATGAAGAATGGAGTTTCAAAGGGGAAAGTGGAGGGGGGAGGGTATTACCATGGGATATTTTTTATAATCATAGAAAATGTTAATAAAAATTGAGAAAAAAAAAAAAGGATGTGGGGGGTGGAGAGATGGCTTAGCAGTTAAGGCATTTGCCTGTGAAGCCAAAGGAACCCGGTTTGATTCCCCAGGACCCACATAAGCCAGATGCACATGGGGGCACAGGCATCTGGAGTTTGTTTGCAGTGGCTGGAGGCCCTGGTGTGCCCATTCTCTCCCTCTCTCTCAAATAAATAAATAAAATATATTTTTTTAAAAAAAAAAAAAGGACGTGATCTGGAGAGATAAGTTAGAGGTTAAGACACTTACCTACAAAGCCTAAGGGCTCATGTTGGACTCTCCAGATACTATGTAAACCAGACACACAAAAGTGAGGCAAGCGCAAGGTTGCACATGCTCCCTAGGTAGTACAAACATCTTGCATTCAATTACAGTGGCTGAGGCCCTCTCTCTCTCTCTTTCTCTCTGTCTCTCTCTCTCTCTAAAATAAAAAAAAAAATCTAAAGATAATAAAATTTTTAAAACTATTCAGTCAGTCATTTGTTTACTTTCTTATTTAAAATTAATAAAAATAAGAATCATGTGATTATTAAGGAATCTTTCCTCGCTTAAGATAAAGCAACTAGATTTTGGCTAATGTTTTCCTCATTGTGTGGTTTCAATGAAAAGACAGCTGCCTACCTAGATTTTTAACTCTTTGCAAACTGTTGGGGTTTTCTGGTTACAACTTAATGTTCTTTGTCAGTAAGCAAGGTAATTGTGACCCAGAGCAGAGAAGAATTTGTAATTATGAATATTTGGGAGACTTATTTTAAAATATTTTTATTTATTTATTTATTTATTTATTTGAGAGAGAGAGAGAATGGGCACACCAGAGGCTCTACTCACTGCAAATGAACTCCAGATTCACTGCAAATGAACCACCATGTGCATCTGCCTTACATGGGTTCTGAGGAGTCAAACCTAGGTCCGTAGGCTTTGCAGGCAAGCGCCTTAATTACTAAGCCACCTCTCCAGTCCCCAGAAGATTCACTTTAACCTATTTGGAACTTTGGTTCCAAAAAAAGTTCATCACTCAGAAAATCAAAGGCGCTGAGCTAGGTTTACTTTCTATTGCTCAAGAGCTCTAAACTGTCACGTGTTGCACTTGACCTGAAGAAACCTTCCAGATCACCTGGGACGGCATGCGTGGCTGAGCAAGATGATCTGAGGAGCAGGTAAACTGCTGAAGAACTTCTGTTTCTCCACATCGTGTGAGAAAGTAGCTCTCAGGAATGTTCTGGAAACTCTGCACATGACGGGGGATTCTGGGAGGGAGCAGGGGAACTAGATGCAGGCAGAGAAAGGTATAAGGCAAGAGCTTAAAGAATGAGAGAGTGGCCGGGCGTGGTGGCGCACGCCTTTAATCCCAGCACTCGGGAGGCAGAGGTAGGAGGACAGCCATGAGTTCGAGGCCAGCCTGAGACTACATAGTGAATTCCACGTCAGCCTGGACCAAAGTGAGACCCTACCTCGAAAAACCAAAAAATAAAAATAAGTAAAAAGAATGAGAGACTGCACTGCAAAGGTTGAAACACTGGAAACAAGATCTCCTCCTGGCTTCTGGGCTCAATAAAGACTAGGCTGGAGGCTGCCCAACTCAGGGACTCTCCTTTGGGCTCTATTAGGATGGACATCAATAACTTATGAGAGACTAGTTATGCTTTAAGACAGAAGAGAACGCTGAGTCCCCAACAGGAAGTGACTATCCCTTTCTCATAATAAACGGAGGCAGAGACAGATTAGATAGATAGACAGATAAGATAAGATGGATGGCAGATGCATAGATAGATGATGGATGGATAGATGATTGATTGTCAGATAGATAGATAGATAGATAGATAGATAGATAGATAGATAGATAGAGACATATATATATATAGTCTAGATTTAAGATGGAAGTAGGAAATGTGATCAAACCACCAGAGATATTGACACTAAGCATCTGATGACAGGAAAAGGCAGAGTGATTCATACTTTGAACTAATGCCCACAAATAATATGAAGCCAAGAATCTGGAGCATGGCGTGGTGGCACACGCCTTTAATCCCAGCACTCAGGAAGCAGAGGTAGGAGGATCACTGTGAGTTCAAGGCCACCCTGAGACTACAGAGTGAATTCCAGGTCAGCCTGGGTAAGAGCGAGACCCTACCTCACAAAATCAAAAAGAATAAAAATAAATAAGTAAGAATCTGAATATTTTCACCTCCAGTGTATAGTGCTATTTCCTTGGCACTCCTTTACATCCTCTAAAATAAACTCACATTTCCAAACAACTAAATGTTACAGGAAAAGAGAAAAGCCAGCCCCCAACCCTAAAAAGATAAATCCTTTCTCACCAACAAATAATCGGGCTGCGGAGGCTCACAGCAGTGAATCTGAGGCACCCCTGGGAACCAGCTTTGATCACATGGTCCCAGAGACAGTTTGCCTGTGCCGTGGCCATTGGTGGGAAGGGGACAGAGGCATATCTACTATGGGCAAAGCTCCATGCCTGGGAGACACAAAAATAACGGCGTGAAATCCAATCCTGTCCTTGGAAGGGGTTATCGTGTAAGGATGTGACCAAATCTGCCTCACAGATGAGGCACTGTGTCTTCTTATTATAATTATCATCGTGTAATGAGCTAAAACACTTTCACAATGACCGTCTCTGGAAAGCTTTCAAGGCTCACAAAACCTCCCAAGGAGGGCATTGTTCTCACTGTCCGGCCGGACTCTGACCGGACAATGACAGATGTCCTCAGAGGCGACAACTGTTAGGTGACCTACTTCAGATGACACAGCCATCCAGTATACGGTAGCGCTGAGCCCTAAGCTTCAGCGCAGACTTGGCCCAGTCGGCCTCTTCAGGCTTCTCTCTTTGGTCCTAATGCGCTGCCTCGCCCAGCTGTATTTGTCAGGCCTACTCCCAACACAAGACACCCCTTCCAAATAGACAACAGTGCTTTTCTCCAGCTGAGAAAAACTAACCGATAACACTTCACATTTTGCCTCAATCGCCTCTCTTTACTCTCTGAGAATGTGGCTCAATGCTGCTGGACTTTCCCAGGCTACCTTCAAATTGGCATTTCCTTCTTAGTACCTGGGGGTTGTGCTCTGGAAATCCCACCCCCCGATCTCATTTCTAAAAGACTAACTTTCAAGGCTGGAGAGATTGCTCAGTGGTTAAGGCGTCTGCCTGTGAAGCCAAAGGACCCAGGTTCGATTCCCCAGCACCCATGACCCACGTAAGGCAGATGCACAAGGTGGCGTGTGCGTCTGGAGTTCGTTTACAGTGGCTGAAGGCCCTGGCATGCCCATTCTCTCTATCTATCTATCTATCTGCCTCTTTCTCTCTCTCTCAAATAAAATAAATAAATGACTAACTTTCTCCTCAGCTCTGTACACTATGCTTGTTGGAATCTACCTGTCCTCCATCCACACTGTTAGGCCTTGTCCTAAGGTTTCTTCTATCTTTTTTTTTTTTTTTTTTTTTTTTTTTTTGAGGTAGGGTCTCACTCTGGCCCAGGCTGACATGGAATTCACTATGGACTCTCAGGCTGACCTCGAACTCATGGAGATCCTCCTACCTCTGCCTCCCGAGTGCTGGGATTAAAGGCGTGCACCACCACGCCCGGCTCTCTTCTTTTTTAAATTTAATTAATTTATTTATTTGAGAGCTACAAAGAGAAAAAGGCAGTTTTAGAGAGAACAGGCACGCCAGGGCCTCCATCCACTGCAAACAAACTCCAGATGTATGTCCCACCTTGTGCATCTGGATTACATGGGTACTGGGGAATTGAACCTGGGTCCTCAGGTTTTGCAGGCAAGAGCCTTAACCACTAAGCAATCTCTCCAGCCCCTCGTCTATCTTTTGAATTATTTTACACTGAAGCATTGCATAGGGCTTGGCAGATTTCTCCTGAGGCTGGGCATTTTCCTGTGTGACCGCCCTCAGTGGAGACTGCCTACGGTTTGCTTGCCCAGGATGACAGGAACATTCTTACTGGAGTTCATGAGTGGTTCCAATGCAAAGTTTGTCTTCCAAAGGCTTTTTATGTTTCCATCACTTGGGGAGGCATTTGGATTCATTATCCAAAGCTAAACTGACAGGACATTGATCATGCATGCCATTCTCACTTTAGGGAAAATGAAATATTCCTGTAAAGAGATATCATTATCCAAAGCTAAACTGACAGGACATTGATCATGCATGCCATTCTCACTTTAGGGAAAATGAAATATTCCTGTAAAGAGATAGTATATATAAAGCATCTACCACAGGAATTAAAACATGGTAACTAGGCTAGAGAGATTGCTTAGTGGTTAAGACACCTGCCTTGAAAAGCCTGAGGACCCAGGTTCAATTCTCCAGGTCCCATGTAAGCCAAATGCACAAGGTAGCTCATGCACCTGAAGTTCCTTTGCAGTGGCTAGAGGCCACTCTCTCTTTCTCTCCCCCAACCCCTCTTTCCATCTCTGAATCTGATAAGTAAATAAAACTAAAAACTTTAAAAAAAATATGAGGGGGGGTAAAAGGCCTAAGTGAGGTCAGGGGAAGAGACTGAATAAGGGGAGATGGAGGGAGGGCTAATAAAAATCTAAGAGAATATAAATAAGTCATATGGAAACCTACTTTTTTGGACAATGGAACACACAGGAGCCATAGATCGTTACTAGAAAATTTTCAGTGCCAGGGATGGGATACCTTCCAGTGAGTTGTTGGTCAGGGAGGTCCCTGATGCTCCCCAAACATTACAGGCCATTGCTGAGGTCCTTGGTTTCCCACCAGGAATAGATGGTAAGACCCTACGGCTGAAGACTTCACATACTTGGGCTGCAAGATCCCTGAGAAACCCTGCTGGAGTTGAGCTGAAAACATCCTCCATGTAGACCAGCTGACAGAAAGCTTAAAAAAGCCATGCTGCATGCAATTCAATGGGAGAGAGAGAGAAATCACCAGGGAAGATACTCAACAGTGGACACTAACTATAACCTTATATTTGGCCAGCCAGGCCAAATGAGCCAATGGGTGCAATAATGGCACATCTGTTATGGGGGAAACCAACCGCCCTCTAATTTGACTGGAGGCCCACTCCATGGGAGGGAATACATCCCTGATACTGAAAACACACAACAGGGATAGTCATGACCCTTAGGAGTGTAACATCTGCTGATGTCTGGCTAAATGCATATACTATACTCACCAAACTGCCCAATAAGCACTTCCCTTAACGTTCATACCCATATATTAATGCTACTCTCACTTTTGGTTACAGAAGCTTCTCTTTTCAGATGGCAGTGACCTTGGGAGGATTCAGAAGGCACCATGGTGCTGAGAAGAAGTGACAGAGGAGTGCTCAACACTGCAGTATCTCAATCACACCTTCCATGGCTCAAGGTCCATTGCAGAAGAGTTGGCAGAAAGAATGTAAGAGCCAAAGGAAGGGTAGGACTCCTTACAATGTGCTCTTCCAGACACAGAATGGCCTGGATATCCATGACTTCACAGTGCCTGACACTACCTATACAAGACCATCATAATAGGAAAAAAAGATGATGACACAAAAATAAAAGAAAGACTGATTGAGAGGGGGAGGGGCTATGATGGAGAGTGGAGCTTCAAAAGGGAAAGTGGGGGGAGGGAGGGAAGTACCATGGGATATTGTTTACAATCATGGAAGTTGTCAATATACAATATATTAAAAATAAAAGACAAAATAAATAAATAAAAGTGTGTGTCACTAATAAATAAATAAATTAAAATTAAAACTAAAATTTAAAAAAAACATGGTAGCTAGCCCCTTCCCCAGTGTAACAATCAGTACATCTTCCCTTGGGCATGTGGCTCCAAAGAATCCCATTGCTTCTACAGTTTCTTTTATTTCCTTATTCAGATGTTTTCTGCCACTCTGAGAATGAATGTACACAGATTGTTGGAGAAGAATACTGTTTCAAAACTTTTCATTTTTAAACTGAGTATGGTGGTGCACATCTGTAATCCCAATCCTTTGGAGGTAGAAACAAGAGGATGAGGAGTTCAAGGGTGACCTCTTCTACACAGCAAGTTCAAAGCCAATCTGGGTTACGTGAGACCTTGTCTCAAAAAACTAAAAATAAAATAAACTGGGCTGGAGAGGTGGTTTAGCAGTTAAGAGCTTGCCTGTGAAGCCTGAGGACCCTGGTTCGAGGCTCGATTCCCCAGGACCCACATTAGCCAGATGCACAAGGGGGTGCACGCATCTGGAGTTTGTATACAGTGGCTGGAGGCCCTGGCATGCCCATTCTCTCTCCCTCTTTCTCTCTCTCTCTCTCTGTCACTCTCAAGTAAATAAATAAATAAATGAACAAAAATAATAATAAAATAAAATTATTTTCATTATTGTTAGTATACAGAAATTATTAAATTGGATCAGGTAAGCTTTTAAAAAATATTTTATTAATTTGATAGAGACACAGAAAGAGGGAGAAAGAGAATGGGAATGGGTACACCAGGCCCTCTAATCACTAAAAATGAAAGCCAGACACATGTGCCACCTTGTGCATCTGGCTTACATGGTCCTTAGGGAATCAATCCTGCGACCTTAGGTTTCACAGGCAAGTGTCTTAACTGCTAAGCCATCTCTCCATCTCCTAGGTAAACTTTTAAGTATGGTTTTTAGTTTTCTAGGGTTCTCTACATATTCCACTAATCCTTCTTTTGGGGAAGTTGAATTATGATCAGTCTCCTACTATGACCAATTTCAGCTAAGGAGATTATCAAGCTGCTTCTAAAATTACATTTGTAAAAAGTTCTAAGGCAGTTGTTGCTTATTACCCATTAACCAAAGGGCTATTTTAAATACAATACAACTCTGCCATGCTCCTGAAAATTTTGCAAAGAATAATTAGCGAGTTAGCAATGGAACACTGTAATAGTTATAGCCTCCACAGAAACATGTAAATAAATATCATTTGGCTGCATTCACTTGCTTAAAAAGTCATCCATCATGGTTCATTACCAATATTTCCTTTCAGCAACTAAACATTTATACTGCCAAGCAGAACTTGAAGCTAGTCTTTCATCACAGACCTTTCAATGTGAAAAAGAAAACAGTGGAGTAATTTTTGAGAGAACTTCCAGAGACCTACTGAATAAGGTCTTTTAACATGACAATTTAAGACACAAAAATAATGTGCCCTTGGGCTGGAGAGATGGCTTAGCGGTTAAGGCGCTTACCTGCAAAGCCAAAGGACCCAGGTTTGATTTCCCAGTTTCCACGTAAGCCAGATGCACCAGGTGGCGCATGCATCTGGAGTTCGTTTGCAGTGGCTAGAAACCTTGTTGTGCTCATATTCTCCCTCTCCCTCTCTCTCTCTCTCTCTCTCTCTCTCTCTCTCTCTCTCTCTCTCTCTCTCTCCCTCTCTCTCTCCCTCTTCCCCTCTCTCAAATAAATAAATAATATTTTTAAAAGTTTAAAAAAAATAGTGTGCCCTCTTGAGTCACATTATCATACCTCTGAACTTCTTGGGTGGGTTAGCAAGGTCCCCAGCCTCTGGGTGCACCACACATCGGTCGTCCACCAACCTAGAGGGAAAGCAGGTTTATACCATTAACGTCACCCTATTCATAAACCATGAATAGCAGAAGAACACTGGGTGAGTAGATACAAAATTTTAATGCCATCCCTCCCTTAGAAACCTTTTCATGGTCCTGGATTTATAAAAAAGACTGAGTTTTCACTGAAACAAGGCTTACAAACTGAGAAAATAGGAAGTATGTAACTAGAAAAGAGACCAACCATGACATTGACCAGCCATGACTCAACATGGAGCGCTGCTGAGCATTAAAATGCTATTCAACAAAACGCAATGGCATCTAATATGGTTATAGTATGTTGTGAAAATAAGCACCAACCAGTCACAAAGACACCAGGTAGGTTTAAAAAGTGCACGCGTACGTGCTGGGGCTCTAGCTAGGTTGACCAAGTGCTTCTCACATGCGATGGTTAGGTTTGTGTCAACTTGATCTGTTTAGGAGCCCACAGGCATTCCTCATAAGTGCGTCTCTGAGGTTGCTTCCCGGAAGGATGAACTAAAGGAGGAATCCTTCCCCCCTCCCCCGTGAGCCCTTCCCCCAGAGTGGGCGGCCCCTCTTTGAGGGGGGCTTTATCAAAAGCAGCTCTGGGAAGAAAGGTATTCTCCTCCCCTTCCACCTGGCTGCCAGTGTGGTTTGCTGTTTGGCTGCTTTCCAGCTTGGACCAAAGACCAGCTTGAACTGAAGAGCAGCGATTCTCCAGGCAGCCTCCAGGCCTTCAGTGCCGGATTGGGACTGCTGAGGCATCCAGCCTCGTGGACTGAGCAGCTACTGGGTTCCTTGACTCTCAGGCCTGTAATCTGCTGCTGTTGGACTGTCATAAACTCATCCAATAAATTCCTTTTTAATACAATTCATTCTATTGGTTCTGTTCTCTAGAGAGCCCACACAAGCATGAGAACCAGCATTCAATCCCCAGCCCCCCGTCCCCCAAAAAACACCAAGCATGACAGTTCTTGCTTGTGATCACAGTGCTAGGGAGGCAGACAGGAGGGTAACCTGGAGCTTGGTAGATAGCCCAGTCTAGCCTACTGGTGAGTTCCAGACCAAAGAGAGGACCCTGTCTCACAAAAAAAAAAAAAAAATATGGTTCCTGAGGAACAACAGCAAGGTTTTCCTGTAGCTTCTACATGCATACACACACATGTGCACCACACACACATGAACAGACACACGCACACACATGTACCCACACACATGAACAGATACATGCACACAATCAAAAATGCATACTCACATGCCTCAACATCTGTGCAATTAAAAATGGAACACAAGGGGCTGCAGAGATGGCTTAGCAGTTAAGTGCTTTCCTGTGAAGCCTAAGGACCCAGGTTTGAGACTCAATTCCCCAGGACCCACGTTAGCCATTTGCAAAAGGGGGCGCACGCATCTGGAGTTCGTTTGCAGTGGCTGGAGGCCCTGGCGTGCCCATTCTCTCTCTCTCTCTCTCTGCCTCTTTCTCTCTGTGTCTGTCGCTCTCATTAAATAAACAAAATGAACAAAAGAAAAGAAAAGGAAAATATCCAACACAAGGGCCAGAGAGATGGCTTAGTGGTGAAGGCGCTTGCCTGTAAAGCCTAAGGACCAAGGTTCAATTCCTCAGTCCCCATGTAGGCCAGATGCACATGGTGGTGCATGTGTCTGCTCCAGACATTCATGGTGGCTAAAGGCCCTGGTGCACCCATTCTCTCCTTCCCTCCCCCCCATAAGCAAACAAATAAATAAAATACTTTAAAAAATGGAGCACAAATTGCAAAATATTGAAAGTGGTCAGATTATCCAGAGTTTTTATTTTCTCTCTTCTTTTTTTGACTGTGTGTGTGAGAGAGAGAGAGACAGAAAAGAGAAGAGGATGCTTATGTGATTAGCTTATGAGTGAACATGGAGTAGGTGGTAATGACTGTTCAACCTGCATTTTAACACTCTGGTCCCCTGCATACTTGGTGGGTGGCCCTGGGCCTCTTCATTACACCTGTGAATCAAGGATGAGAGGCTGGGAGGTGACTCAGCAGGTACAGGTGCCTGACCTAAACAAGGATGAGAGGCTGGAAGGTGACTCAGCAGGTACAGGTGCCTGACCTAAACAAGGGTGAGAGGCTGGAAGGTGACTCAGCAGGTACAGGTGCCTGACCTAAGCATAAGAATCCCAGGGGGCCTGGCTTCCATCCCAGCACCTGCAAAAAGTCAGGGCATGCTGAAACCCTCCTACATGTGACCAGCTGATGGAAAGCTGGACCAAGCCACACTCCACGCAGCTCAAGGGGAGAGAAATCACCAGTGGAGATACTCCACAGTGGACACTACAAGCCTTAAATTTAGCCAGCCAGGCCAAATGAGCCAACGGGTGCAATAGTGGCAGGTCTGTTATGGGAGAAACCAACTGGACTGGAGGTAATACATCCACGATACTGAAAACCTACGACGAGGTAGTCATGGGTCCCAGGGGCGTAACGTCTGCTGCTGTCTGGCTAAATGGATATACTATGCTCACCAAACTGCCTGGTAAATACTTCTCTTAATGTTCACATCCATATATTAATGCTACCCTCACTTTTGGTTAGAGAAGCTTCTCCTTTCAGATGGCAGTGACCTTGGAAGGATTCAGAAGGCACCATGGTGCTGAGAAGAAGTGACAGAGAAGTGCTCAGCACTGCAATATCTCTATCACACCTTCCATGGCTCAGGCTCTATTGCAGAAGACATAGTGGAAAGAATGTAAGAGCCAAAGGAAGAGTAGGACTCCTTACAACGTGCTCCTCCAGACACAAAATGGCCTGGATATCCATGACCTCACAGTGCCTGACACTACCTACACAAGACCATCATAATAAGAGGAAAAGATGATGACATCAAAATAAAAGAGGAAGGGAACATGATGAAAAGCGGAGTTTCAAAGGGGAAAATGAGAGGAGGGAATTGCCCTGGGTTATTGTCTATGATTATGGAAGTTGTCAATAAAAAAATAAATTAAAAAAAAATCAAGGATGGCCCATGCACACCTTAACCACAGTCCTGTTGGGGACAGAGACAGGAGATTCACTAGGGCTCTCTAGTCAGCCAGTCTGACCAGCAACGACACTTGGCCACACCTCTCCATGTACTGTGTACAACGGAACTAACTGCTGGGTTTCCCAGACCATGGCGAGAACGCGCGTGAGCTAGTGACCCCTCAGAGTTCACGTCCAGTGAGACGTCTGAGAGGCAACTGTGCTTTTCACTTAGCTTGCGTCACTTCACAGAATGACCCTTCACCTAGGAGATAAGTCAACTGAAATGAACCTTTCGGTCTCCGGTTTATCTGGTTACAAGAAGTAGACGTTTCCGGGCTGGAGGAATGGCTGAGTGCTTAAGGCACTTGCCTGCAAAGCCAAAGGACCCAGGTTCGATTCCCCAGGACCCACGTTAGCCAGATGCACAAGGGGGCGCACGCGTCTGGAGTTCATTTGCAGTGGCTGGAGGCCCTGGCGTGTCCATTCTCCATCTCTCTCTCCTTCTCTCTCTTTCTCTATCAAATAAATAAAAATAAATATTTTTAAAAAGAAGTAGACGCTTCCAAAGTCATAATGGCAGCAAATGTCCACAAAACAAAGGTCCACTGCAGAGCAGGGCACTCATGCCTGATCAAAAGTTGGGCAGGAGGAACTGGGCATGGTGGCACATGCCTTTAATCCCAACACTTGGGAGGAAGAGGTAGGAGGATTATCGTGAGTTCAAGGCCACCTTGAGGCTACTTAGTTAATTCCAGGTCAGCCTGAGCCAGAGTGAGACCCTACCTCGAAAAAAACAAAATAAATAAATAAATATAAAAAAGTTGGGCAGGTCCCAGGCTCTAGGTGGGAAACCAGTACTGTAGTTTGGTGAAATGGGTCTGTTCTGTTTATGCCCATAGATGAATGTTGCTGTCACTTCTGGTCACAGAAGTTTCTTTTTGCAATGGTGATGACTACTGTCAGGTGTTTTGGGGGTGGTCCGAGAAGGAGGGATGGAGATGAGAAATGTTATGAAAGTTCTTTTTTAAAAAAAATTTTTTTTATCTTATTTATTTGAGAGAAAGAGGCAGAGTGAGACAGAGAAAAAAAGAGAAAGGGCACACCAGGGCCTCCAGCCACTGTAACTGAACTCCAGATGCATGCGCCACCTTATGCATCTGGCTTACGTGGGTCCTGGGGAATTGAATCGAGGTCCTTTGGTTTTGCAAGCAAGTGCCTTAACCGCTAGGCCGTCTCTCCAGCCCTGTGAAAGTTCTTCATTAATCTGCTCCAAATGTGACGTGGCGCTGTAGCTTTGCGAGAGAAGGAAAGGAGGGAATGACAGTGCCTAGGTGTGCCAAGTGGCAGGAGGTGAGCTTCCAAGGTGGTGGCTGGCGGAGTGCCTGCCGGGAACTCAGCGGAGTGACCCACCCACCTGTTGAGCAAGAACATGCCAAGCTAGAGGAGCCAGAGCTGTGGGCACACTGCTACACGCTGAGGGACGGAGAGATGGTGGCAGACACAGAGACAGAGAAGACGTACATGTGAGTGGGGGAAACGGGGAGACAGACATCTGCAAGCTGAGGGAAAGTGCACATCTGGGAGAAAGTGGGCATGAGAAGGAAAAGAAAAATAACAAAGCTGGTGGCATAAGGACTTTTATGCTGACGGGGTGTGGGGGCTGGCCAGTGGGGGGGGGTGGTGGCTGGTGGAGGTGGGGGTTCAAGGAGGCAGGTTGTCTGACTCCCCACGGGGCAGGGGGACCTGGTGGCCCCTTTGAAGAAATATCCCAGTCCGGAAGGGGAAGAAGCTCTGAGACCTACATGATGAGACTCAAACTCATCAAAGTGCCGAGGAGATTCTTGTAACATTAAACGGGAGATGAGACACCCTCCGAGGCTCCGGGGACATTGTGGGGAAAGTGGCAGAAAGCACCAAGCGTCCGGGGATGGGAAGGAGCACGTTGGCATGCCGGCTTCCCGATGTGAAGTGGCCACTGCATTCCTGACTCACAGCGGCTGTAAGGATCCGCACCACACTGGGCCCATCAACCTGTCCTCGTGGATGATGGAGAAGGACACCATTTAAAATGACATCGAAATAGAAGACGGACTAATTGGAAAAGCCAGGAGTGGCGGCGCACGCCTCTAATCCCAGCACTCAGGAGGCAGAGGAAGGCGGATCGCTGTGAGTTCAGTGAATTTCAGGTCAGCCTGGGCTAGAGAGAGAGCAAGATCCTACCTCGGAAAAACTAAACAAAAATAGAAAAAGAAGGAGGAGGAGGAGGGGTTCTCTGGTAAAAGGATCAGAAAGGTGGGGGGGAGGGGACAAAAGGACGTAATGGGAAGGGTTATGCTCAAAAGACATTTTGGGAGCTGCAGAGATGGCTTAGTGGTTAAGGCACTTGCCTGTGAAGCCTAAGGACCCAGTTCAATTCTCCAGGACCCACGTAAGCCAGATGCAAAAGGTGGCACATGCGTCTGGAGTTTTCTGCACTGGCTAGAGGCTCTGGCACATCCATTCTCTCTCTCTCTCCATCCATCTACCTATCTATCTACTTTTCTATCTAACATCTATCTGCCTCTTCCTCTCTCTAAAATAATTAATTAAAATATTTTTTTTAATTTTTTTTTTCATTTTATTTATTTATTTATTTATTTGAGAGCAACAGACACAGAGAGAAAGATAGATAGAGGGAGAGAGAGAGAATGGGCGCGCCAGGGCCTCCAGCCACTGCAAACGAACTCCAGACACGTGCGCCCCCTTGTGCATCTGGCTAACGTGGGACCTGGGGAATCGAGCCTCGAACCGGGGTCCTTAGGCTTCACAGGCAAGCGCTTAACCGCTAAGCCATCTCTCCAGCCCAATTAAAATATTTTTAAATACAATGTGTACATGTATAAAAACTGCCAATAACAAAAAGCTAATTTTTGCCAGGTGTGGTGGCACATGCCTTTAATCCCAGCAGTTGGGAGGCAGAGGTAGGAAGACTGCCATGAGTCTGAGGCCACCAAGAGAATACATAGTGAATTCCAGGTCAGCCTGGACTAAAGTGAAACCCTACATCAAAAAAAAAAAAAAAAAAAAAAAAAAAATTCACAGAACAAAATGCTAACTTAGCCAAGATATGGCACTCTTTTTATTAAATATATACATATGTAGGTACATATATGTATATGTATATATATGTGTATATATTTATTGCTTCTTTTTTTTTATTTGTTTATTTGAGAAAGACAGAGAAAGAGGCAGAGAGAGAGAGAGAGAGAGAGAATGGGCGTGCCAGGGCCTCCAGCCACAGCAAACAAACTCCAGACACTGGCACCACCTTGTGTATCTGGCTTACGTGGGTCCTGGGGAGTTGAGCCTCGAACCAGGGTCCTTAGGCTTCACAGGCAAGTGCTTAACCGCTAAGCCATCTCTCCAGGCCCTGTATATATACATACGTATATGCTACTTTACTAAAATGAGGCTGTACAAGAGATGTCAGTCAGGCATGCAAATAAAAAATGCCTTTTAAGAGTCGGTAGAAGCTGTCTTCTTAGGAACAGGAAGTCACAAAGGGGTCAAGAGAAAACAAACCCAAACAATGTCCCCCTGCAGCTGCTAACAGTGAACTTGGAACAGTCCTGAGACTATCACAACATCATATTTAAATAAAAGCACTGCGAAGGGAAGGTCAGCTTTTCTAGTCAGTCAAGACATTAAGAATTCAAAAAAATTAATGGTAAAAAAAAAATTAAAAATAGTCTTGCCAGGTGTGGTGGCGTGCACCTTTAATCCCAGCACTTGGGAGGCTAAGGTGGAAGGATCACTGTGAGTTCAAGGCCAGCTTGAGAATACACAGTGAATTCGGGTCAGCCTAGGCTACAGTGAAACCCTACTTTGAAATAAAAATCTTAATTAGAACACACAAAAATTACATAATAAGTAACATTGAAGCCGGGCGTGGTGGCGCACGCCTTTAATCCCAGCACTCGGGAGGCAGAGGTAGGAGGATTACCACGAGTTCAAGGCCACCCCGAGATGACAGAGTTAATTCCAGGTCAGCCTGGACCAGAGTGAGACCCTTCCT
Source organism: Jaculus jaculus (assembly GCF_020740685.1). Lineage (NCBI taxonomy): Eukaryota > Metazoa > Chordata > Mammalia > Rodentia > Dipodidae > Jaculus > Jaculus jaculus. Next base: position 8,675,023 of record NC_059123.1, read on the forward strand.
CGAAAAAAAAAAAAAGTAACATTGACAATCTATTCATTTTTTAACTTTTTATTGATAATTTTCATGTTTACAATGTATTTTGAGTATAATCCCCTCTCATTACTCTCCCTCACTCCCCCTCCTCATCCCCCTCTCACTGAATTCTTCCTCCTTCCAACCAGTCCCTCTGCTATTTTTGCTCTCTTGATGTCTTCTGTTTTCTTTTTGCCTTCCTTCACACCCATGATGGTATGGTGACGGGCCCAATGCTGTGCAGATAACAGGATCTGCTGAGGGGTCATGGAAATGAGGACCACCATGTCCGGAATGCAGCATTCCAAAGCACTTCTCCTCATCCTCTGGCTTTGATCTCTTCCCCACCTCTCCAGCAGTGTTCCTGAGCCTCAGCAGGTGGGGAAGGGATGTCTCCTGTTATGCTGAGAGGCAACTGTTGCTTCTTCTACTCGGTCTTTTAAAAATAGACTTTATTTAAGAAAGAGAGAAAGAGGCAGATAGAGAGAGCGACTGGGTGCACCAGGGCCTCTAGCCACTGCAAGTGAACTCCAGACGCATTGTGCATCTGCCCTACATGAGTACTGGGGAATCGAACCTGGGTCCTTTAGGCTTCTCAGACAAGTGCCTTAGCCACTAAGCCATCTCTCCAGCCCAGGTTATTTTATTTTGTTTTGTTTTGAGATAAGATCTCATTTTAGCCCAGACTGATCAGGAATTCATTATGTAGTCTCACCTGGAACTCACAGCGATCCACCTACCTCTGCCTCCTGAGTACTGGGATTAAAGGCGTGTGCCACCATGCCCAGCTGTTTTTCTTTTCTTTTTTAAAAAAATATTTTTATCTGAGCAGGGCGTGGTGGAGGCATGGGGGTGCACACCTTTAATCCCAGTACTTAGGAGGCAAAGGTAGGTGGATCACTGTGAGTTCAAGGCCACCCAGAGACTACATAGTGAATTCCAGGTCAGCCTGGGCTAGAACGAGACCCTACCTCGAAAAAACAAGAAAAAAAAGAAGAAGGAGGAGGAAGAGGAAGAGGAAGAAGAAGAGAAAAAGAAAGAAAGAAAAGAATTTATTTTAATTTATTTTCTACTCATTCTTTGTGCTTCCCATCCCCACAGAAATGCAGGCTCCAAGAGTGGGTCCCCTGAGCCCCCTCTTCCTGGAATAGCCATGGAGAAATGGGAACAGAATCCGTCCATCAGATCGCAGTGTGCCTCTGTGAACACATGTCTATGCTCAACTGCTTGGAGCCCGGAGAAAGCCACAGTAATTAGAAGTCGTTTTAAGAATTTTGTCCAATTTGTTACGCAAACTTCGGTGAAAACAACTGTGGCAGTCATTCCATGCTGCAGACTCAAAGAAGCCGGAGTGACTGTGGAAAGGATAGAAGGAAGGAGGAGTGGGGGGAGGGGTGTTGATGCGTTGTAAGAGAATCTATAATAGCCGATGCTGGGAAGGAAGCGCTCAGGGAGATGGCTCAACGAGAAAAGTGCTTGCTGTGCAAGTATGAGGACCTGAGTTCAAATCCCGAACACACACGGGAAGATGCCAGGTGCGGTGGCACACGTGCCGGTTAACCCAGCACAGGGGAGGCGGAGGCAAGAGGATCCTTAAGGGCTTACTGCGCAGGTAGTCCAGAGTCAGTGAGCACGAGGCTCAGTGAGAGACCCGGACACACAGACAGAGGAGAACATCAACCTCACAGTGTACCCACACATATGAACACGCATGCATGTATGTACACACAACTTCTCCACTATCCCAAGAGCCTCCATGCACCCCTTCAGAGCCCCGCGGCTCCCTGGCGGCCCTGGTTTAGAAACAGCTCCTAGCATTGCCGGGCACGGTACTTGGCACATCTACCTACAACGCAGCTGCTTAATTGGACCTTTCAATAAATGTTAGGCTCTGTGAAGTTGTATTGTACATATGTAAGTACAATGATTGTTATGGGGAGGTAATATGATGGAGAATGGAATTTCAAAGGAGAAAGTGGTGGGGGAGGGAGGGAATTAACACGGGATTTTTTTATAATCATGGAAAATGCTAATAAAAATTTAAAAAATAAAAATAAATGTTAAGCTCTGTGAAGTGCTGATCGAATCCCGTCTTGTCCGTTTGACATACGCCATACAGCAGAATGAGTTACGGCAGATACAAGTTCATTATCTGCAATATGAAGAAGCGAGTCCATGAACCGCTGAGTATTTGGTACCCAATTAACTTCCCCTTTTGGTTCCGTTTTTTTTTTTTTTCTGCCCAGGCTTAAGTTTTCTCTCTGAAATAAGATGATTTCTCTCAACTTTATCCACATGTGGATATTTTCAGGCCTTTTAGAAGCCTCAACTACCACTATTATCCTACTATGTAACCCTAGAGACCATCCGCAGGAATCTAGTTATGGGAGAGTCAGCTTAGCAGTTAAGGCACTTGTCTAGGGCCCAAGTTCGATTCCCCAGTGCCCACATAAAGCCACCTGCACAAAGTGGTACATGCATCTGGAGTTCATTTGCAGTGGGTAGAGGCCCAGGCATGCCCATTCTGTCTGTATCTCTGTCTCTCTGTCTCTCTTTCTCTTTTTTTAAAAAAAAATTTTTTGGTATTTTTATTTATTTATTTGAGAGTGACAGACAGTGAGAGAAAGAGGCAGAGAGAGAGAGAATGGGCGCGCCAGGGCCTCCAGCCACTGCAAACAAACTCCAGACGCGTGCGCCCCCTTGTGCATCTAGCTAACCTGAGTCCTGGGGAATCGAGCCTCGAAACGGGGTCCTTAGGCTTCACTGGCAAGCACTTAACCACTAAGCCATCTCTCCAGTCCCATCGCTCTCTTTATCTCTCTCTCTCCTTGTGTGTGTGTGTGTGTGTGTGTGTGTGTGTGTGTGTGTGTGTGTGTAGTCTCTGCTTACAAATCAATAAATTTTTTAAAAGTTAACATATGTTCACTTAATTATTTCCAAATGTAGCCTAAGTAGACAGACTTGGCTTTCAAAAATATGTTATTCTCTTGGTTTACTCTGAACTTATGTTTCACTAAAACTGCCCACATTCACCATCCTCCAGCAGCTTAGGGTCCCTATGATCCCATCACGTTTGGCACGCTGTCATCTATTGCGACACGCTGCAAGGGGTCACTGCATTGTTGCGCCCCTTCAGCTGCATGCGTCAATAAACAGTGGGCTCCTTTGGGACAGCAGAAATTTATTTTTAAGCTTTATATCTTCAGTACTTCAGCAGGGGTGACTGCTGCCAGGTAGCAAACTGCATGTGCATGCACGCGTATCCACACACACACACACACACACACACGAGCTGGATTAATGAAGCGATCATCTGACAAGTCACAAAGGCAAAGAAAACAAACTGCAGACGACAAAATGAGGCTGATAAATGACCGGGCGGAAACACCAGTGCAAGAAAGAGGAAGCAAAGGAGCTAATGATACAAATATCCCCTCTGGAGCCTCCCCTGGGAAAGCCATAAAGTACCACCTAGTTCTGGAGTTCGCATCCCAGAAGCGTATGGTGAAAGGAGACCTCCAAAATCAGCCAGGACAGAACAGACTAGGGTCGGGGCCAAAGCCTCAGCTCTCCTCTGAAGTCGCAGAGCACGGTGCAGCTGCGCCTTGTGGCCAGAGCTCAGAGCCTTCCTCTGCTCTTCAACAAGGGGAATATGAGAGCTGGCTATCACGTCCCGACTGCACAGACATAAAAGAGAAATCGACTTGGAAGAAATACTTGGCAGCAGAAGTCCTCTGGCCAGAAAAACCTCTGGCCAATTCCCACAGTCGTTACAGCATGCAAAGGTACTCCGGCTCCCAGAGCTGGCCGCAATGAAAGTCACCTTGTTAAAGGGAAAGCACCTGACTCGTTTCTGGGTCAATGGGAGACTGGAATGTTTCTACGAACTACAGGCAAGAGAAGAGCTGAAACCAAACCACTTCTGATTCCCACATGATCTCTCCAGATGCAGGGCTTCCAGCATTTGTCCATAGTGGATATGTGTGGTGGGCACGGTAGCTCACCCTGAGGTCCCAGCACTCGGGAGGCCGAAGTAGGAAGATGGCCATGGATTCAAGGCCTGTCTGAGCTACAGCAAGACCCTGCCTCAAAAGAATAAAAATTTTTAAAAGTTGTCACTCCGAAGTCACACTTGAATGAACATGGAATAAATCAAAGGACACAGGCACTCTTTTAAGCCATTTTACCATTTCTGAAGCCAGGGGAGGTGGTGTACCCCTAGACTCCCACACTTGGGAGGTGGGGTCAGGAGGATTAAAAATTCAAAGTCATTACTGGCTGTGTACTGAGTTCAAAGCCAGTGTGGGCTACATGAGACCCCCCCCTCAAATTTTTTAAAACTTAAATGTAAATTAAAATAAATAAATCATTTCTGGGACTGAAGAGATGGTTCAACAATTAAAGGCGCTTGCTTGCAAAGCCTGACAGCCCAGGTTTGAGTTCCCAGTACCCATGTAAAGCCAGACACACAAAGGGGTGCAGGTGTCTGGAGTTTGCTTACAGAGACAGGAGGCTTTGGTACACCCATATCCTCTCTCTCTCACTCTTCAATAAACAAATAAACTGTTAAAAATAATAAGCCAGGGCTGGAGGGATGTCTTAGCGGTTAAGGCATTTGCCTGCAAAGCCAAAGGACCCTGATTCGATTCCCCAGGGCCCATATTAGCCAGGTGCACAAGGGGGCACACACGTCTGGAGTTTGTTTGCAGTGGCTGGAGACCCTGACATGCTCATTCTCTCTCTCTATTTCTCCCTCCCTCTTTCTCTGTCAAATAAATAAATTAAAAATATAATGATAAGCCATAGTGGTTAAGGTGTTTGCCTGCAAAGCCAAAGGACATAGGCTCGACTCCCCAGGACCCACATAAGCCAGATGCACAAGGGGGCGCACACGTCTGGAGTTCGTTTGCAGTGGCTGGAGACCCTGCACCCAGTCTCTCTCTCCCTCCCTCTCAACTAAATAAATATATAATAAAATATATTTTAAAAATAATAAGCCATTTTTTGTGCACAAGAAAATGAAGATCAGATATATCTATACTACTGACGAGGGCCCTGTTGGAGACACCTTAGGGTAGGAGAGAAGTAAACAGTTAGACAACGAATGTTGCAAACCATCCCTGCACAATCGGGAGACAGCTGCGCCCTATGACTTACTGCAGGCCTCACTCTGTGCCCAGAAGGCTCTCCTAGATCTTTCTTCTGTACGAAAGACCTGCTTCATTCATTTAACAAATATTTCCTGAGTGCCATAGCCAGGCACCATCATAAACACAGGGGCTGCGGCAATAAACATGGCAGACCAAACTAGAGCTTAAATTTGAATGCAAGAGCCATTATTACAAGTTAGTGTAAATATCCCCAACCTCCGGTCCAAAGGGAAGACGATAGAGAGCCTGGAACAAACTTGAGAGTATTGTGTTTGGGCATATTTCTATGCAACCACCTGAAAACTTTCTCAGTCTCAGAACAGATTAAGAAAAGCTCTTAGCCGGGCGTGGTGGCACACGCCTTTAATCCCAGCACTCGGGAGGCAGAGGTAGGAGGATCGCCGTGAGTTCGAGGCCATCCTGAGACTACATAGTGAATTCCAGGTCAGCCTGAGCCAGCATGAGACTCTACCTCGATAAACCAAAAAAAAGAAAGAAAAGAAAAGAAAAACTCTTACACTATATGCATAGCTTGGGGTCAAGAGCTCTTGAAATCCTTACTCAAATTTTATCTTTTAACCTTAACAAAACTGGCAGGTAACAACTGACTGCCTTGACTTCTGATAAGCTGAAGAGTGAAATCTTTGAGCTTTCATGGAGGAACTCACATAACAGAAATTCTCCTCATAGTCACAAATGATCTCAGCTCTCAATGATGCTGTGTGTGACAAACTCATAGCTCAATCAGTTTTAAAATAATGTTATTTATTTATTTATTTATTTATTTGAGAGAGAGAGAGAGAGAGAATGGGCATGCCAGGGCCTTCAGCCACCGCAAACAAACTCCAGACACATATGACATCTTGTGCATCTGACTTACATGGGTCCTGGGGAATTGAACCTGGGTCCTTCAGCTTTGTAGGCAAATATCTTAACCTCTAAGCTATCTCTCCTGCCCTTAATATATTTTTTTAAGTTGATGAGAACAGAGGAACTGCATATTAGCTCTTCAAAAGGAAGTCCTTCACCATAAAGTTCCAAAACCATGGCTATTATCCATAGGTAGATTTAGGCATTTTTTTTAAATTTTTCAGTTTGACATTCTCTGTCATCCATATGTACATACATACATACACACATGAAAATATATCTATATTTACATATAAATGTTTGGGGTTTTCTTGGTTATTTGCTTTTTAAGGAAATGTCTCATGTATCCCAGAGTAGGCTCAAACTTATTATGTAACTGAGGCTGACTGTGAATTCCGGATCCTCCTGCCTCCGCCAAGTGCTGATACTTACAGATCTACACCACCATGCTCAAAACTGTTCCCGATTAACACAATCAGTCAAGTTACAACAAGGAAAATGGGAACTCCAAAGTCGCAGGGGGTTAGACTGTGATAAAAGCTCCTCTTGGGCAGGTGAGATGGCTGAGTGGTTAAGGTGCTTGCCTGCAAAGTCTAAGGACCTGGGTTCGATTTCCCAGGACCCACATAAACCAGATGCACAAGGTGGTGCATGCATCTGGGGTTTGTTTGCAGTGGCTGGAGGCCCTTTTAGACCATTCTCACTCTTTCTCTTTCTCAAACAAATAAATAAATACATTTGCATGCCTCATCATTAGCATTGAAACTCAGAGGGAAATGATGTTCCCAAGACAAGGTCGAGAAAGGCACATTCTCTGGGTCCAGGCCTCCGTCTGGTTGACTCCCCACTTTCTAAATCCATCTGAAGGTGGAGAGGTTCCCCCTTGCTTCACGCTCACATCTCCTGGACCCATGAGGGAAGATTTTTTCCTTCTATATGTAAAATGGTTTTCTCCTCAATTGATACTGACCAGATTTCTCTCTGGTTAAGAGGAAATGGGGGACGGGGGGCTGGAAAGATGGCTCAGTGGATAAGGTGTTTGCCTGCAAAGCCAAAGGACCCAGGTTTGATTCCCCAGGACCTATGTAAGCCAGATGCACAAGGTAGTGCATGTATCTGGAGTTTGTTTGCAGTGGCTAGAGGCCCTGGAACAGTCATCCTCTATCTGCATATCTCTCTCTCTCTCTCTCTCTCTCTCTCTCTCTCGTAAGTAAAATAAAAATTTAAAAAAGAAGGAGAAACCAGGAAACAGGGTCCTGCCACCCCTTCTTTTCAATAAAGTCCTTCCAGAGACGCGGACAAAGCATTAATTGCTGCCTCACCCCAGCTTCCTTGAGAACGTGACTCGGAGGCTCCATTCGAGCTGGCTCTATTGTAAGCAACCACACACAAACTGTTCCTCAGCGCTCAACTTACATTTCAGCCTCTGGCCATCATCTCATGGAATGAAACCAAAGACCAGGAATCAAAGATACAAAAGGATTTGTTTGTTTCATCTTTCCCAAATAAGTCACATGCACGTACCAACTGCCTTCACGCGTCTCTGCACCTCCCTAGGAGCCATCTCATTCGATATGTTGATAGGATTTGCCTAACTACTTTTTTCGTTGTTGTTGTTTATTTTTATTTATTTCAAAGTGACAGACAGAGAGAGAAAGAGGCAAAGAGATCACAACTTTTGAGACTGGGCTAGCTGGCCTGCACTGGGCAACAGGAAGAATGTAAACTCCCAATTTGACTCTCCAGGACCCACGTAAGCCAGACGCACAAGGGGGAGCACGCGTCTGCAGTTCATTTGCAGTGGCTGGAGGCCCTGGCGTGTACATTCTTTCTCTCTCTCTGCCTCTTTCTCTCTCTGTCTGTTGTTCGCAAATAAATAAATAAATAAATTTTTTAAAAGAGCTTGGATTACGGGGATGTATGAACATCCCTGGAATTGATTAAAAACTATGGGGACTTTTAAAGTTGGATGAATGTATTGCATTTTACATCACGTATGGTTATTGGTTTATGGGGACCAGGGGCGGAATGTGGTGGTTTGATTCAGGTGTTCGGAATGCTATGTTCCCAGCTGGTGGAGATTGGGGATTAACGCCTACTGGAGGCAGTGTATTGTTAGGGGCGGGCTTATGGGGTGTTAACAGCCAGCTCCCCCTTGCTAGTGTTTGGCACACTCTCCTGTTCCTGTTGTCTACATTATGTAGGCCGGGGGTGAGGGGGGTGATGTCCACTCTCTGTTCATGCCATCGTTTTCCCCCGCCACTGTGGAGCTTCCCCTTGAGCCTATAAGCCAAAATCAACCTCTCTTGACCCCTTCGTTGGGTGATTTCTTGATTTCTATCAGCAATGTGAACCTGACTGCAATAGCCCCCGAGCCCTTACTCTCCACGTGGACGTTTTACCCCCTCTGGCAGGGGCTCTGGGAACTTTCTTTTCTCTTCAGAGTTTTCCCAGGCCCTGATGCCACGTGGGTGTCTTTCCTTGGTTCTGTACTTCCCGAAATAAATATAATAATTTAATAATTATCCTTGTTAGTCTTATTTTATTCAATGCTTTGATTAAAAGCAATCACAGGATGGCTGGAGAGATGGCTTAGTGGTTAAGGCATTTGCCTGCAAAGCCAAAGGATCTGGGTTCGATTCCCCAAGACCCACGTAAGCCAGATGCACAAGGGGGCGCACGAGTCTGGAGTTCGTTTGCAGTGGCTAGAGGCACTGGCACCCCCATATTCTCTCTCTCTCTCTCACTCTCTCCCCTTACCCCCAGTCTCTAATAAATAAATAAATTTTTAAAAAGAACCCTTCAGAATCTTGAGTAGCTTCTGCCCAAGAAAGGTCTATGGAAGACACATGATTCCAAGGTTACATGGATTGAGACAGATTTTCCAATGGAACTACCCATGCCTTCATCAGTTTCTGTTCAAAAATTTCATGGGCAATCCCTACAGCAAATTATAATTCAAAACTTCTTCTATCTTTTCTTCCTAGTGCTTTATACTTCAGCATTAGATTCGTGACATACTATCTCTCCAGCTATACTTGCTTTATTCAACATTGTAGACCACTGAACTCTCCCTGCATGAAACAAAGCTGTGGAGAAGACTCTGGCCATTTCCCCTATGTCCAGTCACTCGGTCTCTTTTCTGCTCACACACCACTCAAAGCCTCTCGCCTGCCTGTCTAAATTCTAAACTCCAAGAACTTGGCAGTCAGGGGCTGTCCCTCCGCCAGTTTACCTGCATGAGAATCACAAGTGTTGCCAAACGACTGGCTAAGTAGCAAATGTTTTCTTCAAAGGACTTGGAATTTTAAAACAGGAACAAGAGGATGTGATACTAAATGTTTTCTTTTCCCTCATTCGATGCTACATTTCCTGTAATTTATGGATAGCTAGAAATCTAACTCCACTCATAGGGGTAATGTTGAGCCCTCCCTGACTTCTGGGCCAGTTTTGTTTTGACTTAGTTTTGTTTTAACAATCAATGAAATTTAAAGTCATATTTCATTTCCTTGCTTTCTTTTCTTTCTTTCATATATATATATATATATATATATATATATATATATATATATATGAAAAAAAAATATATATATATATATATATATATTTTTTTTTTTTTCGAGGTAGGATTTCACCCTAGCCCAGGCTGACCTGGAACTCAGCCTTTAGTCCCAGGCTACCTGCCCCTCAAGCTCACATTAATCCTCCTACCTCTGATTCCCAAGTGCAGGGATTAAAGGTGTGTACAACCACGCCTGGCTTCATTTCCTTTCTTATATTTCAAGTTTAAAGGGGGAAAATAAAGAAAGGATACTTTAATAGTATTCCAAACAGCAGGGTTGATCTGAATTATGGACAGATGATCACTGCAGTGTTATTTTGAAATGACTACTTAAAGCCAGCCATGGTGGCACACGTCTTTAATCCCAGCACTCAGGAGGCAGAGGTTGGAGGACTATGGTGAGATCGAGGCCAGCCTGAGTCTACATAGTAAATTCTAGGTCAGCCTGGGCTAGAGCCACCCTGCTGTAGGAAAACAAAAAACAAAACAAACAAACAGAAAAAGAAAATAGACTACTTAAAGCTAGGTAGTTGCTGCTCTTACTGCTAGCCTGACAACCAGGTCCAGGGCAATGGTGACAGAGAAGGTGATTAATCAAAACCCTTTCAAAGCAGAAATCCAGAGACTACAGAGAACTCTACACTAAGTCAGAATGCCAACAGGCCTGCCATGGCTCAGGGAACATTGTGGAAGAGGGAATCTGGAGATTGAACTCAAGTATTGCTTTATCCATTTATCCAGCTCCTCAGACCCAAAGGTGTCTTTGTTGTCCTTGTTGTCTTTTTTTATTTTAATTTTATTTATTTATTTATTTATTTGGAGCGACTGACACAGAGAGAAAGACAGATAGAGGGAGAGAGAGAGAATGGGCGTGCCAGGGCTCCCAGCCTCTGCAAACGAACTCCAGACACGTGCGCCCCCTTGTGCATCTGGCTAACGTGGGACCTGGGGAACCGAGCCTCGAACCGGGGTCCTTAGGCTTCACAGGCAAGCGCTTAACCGCTAAGCCATCTCTCCAGCCCCCTTGTTGTCTTTTAAGACAAAGCGTCACACATCCTGTGCTGGCCGTGAACTTGCTAGATAACAGAGGACGATCTTAAACAACTGATGCCCCTGCTTCTACTTCTCAAGTGCTACGATTACAGGTGTGCATCCCAGGCAAGCATTCTCCATGGGAGGGAATACATCCCTGATACTGCAAACCTAAAACAGAGGTTGTCAGGAGCCCTAGGGGTGTAATGTCTGCTGCTGTCTGGCTAAATGTATATACGATGCTCAGTCAAACTGCCCAGTAAGCACTTCTCTTAATGTCCATACCCATATATTAATGCTACTCTCACATTTGGTAGAGAACCTTCTCTTTTCAGATGGCAGTGACCTTGAGACGACTCAGAAGGCATCGTGGTGCTGGAAAGAAGTGACCGGAGTGCTCAGCAATGAAATATCTCTATCACACCTTCCAAGGCTCAGGGCCCACTGCGGAAGAGGTGGCAGAAAGAATGTAAGAGCCAAAGGAAGGGTAGGACTCCTTACAACATGCTCCCCCCAGACACAAAATGGCCTGGATATCCATGACCTCACAGTGTCTGACACTACCTACACAAGACCATCATAATGGGAAGAAAAGATCATGACATCAAAATAAAAGAGAGACTGATTGAGATGGGGGAGGATACGATGGAGAATGGAGTTTCAAAGGGGAAAGTAGGAGGAGGGAGGACATTACCATGGGATATTTTTTTATAATCATGGAAGTTGTTAGTAAAAAAAATTGAAAAAAAATGCAATAAAGTTACTACAAAGCTAGTGCTTGCTCTGTCTCAAGCAATAAAACCAACTGCTTCCTTTTAGTACTGTAGTCTAGTAGGGAAAAATATTAGCAACTAAAAAAATAATGGCTATAAAATGTAACAAAATTTATGGCAGGAGAGATGGCTCTGTGATTAAAGGGGATTGCTTGCAAAGACCAATGGTCCAGGTTCAATTCCCCAGTGCCCACATAAAGCCAGATGCACAAAGTAATGCTTGCATTTGGAGTTTATTTGCAACAACAAGAGGCCCTGGTGTGCCCATTCTCTCTCTCAAATAATGAATGAATGAATAAATAAATAAAATATACAAAAAAGGGGTTGGAGAGATGGCTTAGTGGTTAAGTGCTTGCCTGTGAAGCTTAAGGACCCCAGTTAGAGGCTCAATTCTCCAGGACCCACATAAGTCAGATGCACAAGGTGGCGCCTATATCTGGAGTTCATTTGTAGTGGCTGGAGGCCCTGGCGCACCCATTCTCTCTCTCTCTCTCTGTTGCTCTCAAATAAATAAAAAATAAATAAATTTAAAAAGTAAAATAAAGTGTAACAAAACTTGCATATTCAAAGGAAATATGGTGTGTGTGTGTGTGCGTGGCAATGTACACGTAGCATGCATTTCTAAGCTATCATTCATATTTCTACACTTCTACCCCCTGTGTTTGCAGTCCGTCTAATGACAGCATGCCTCAAACCAGAAACAGAAGATAACGTGCGCACTTGAAATCTAGTAATATGCATCATTAACATAAGTAAAAAGGATCAAAAGCAAATAGATAACCGGTAATGCAGCAGGCCTTTGGACAACCTGCTAAATAAACAGCGACCTGTGAGCTGATGTTCTGCACAATTAATTTGTAAGCGTGGCACAGCGGGACGCTGGCTACGAACTCAGCGCCCATGGGTGTAAGCTCAGCTACGCTTCCAGAGAGAGAGGCTCAGGGTGATTTCCTCAGACGTGATGGTGCGTGGAGCAGCAGAATCACTTCCACCCGCATAACATGCAGTTGTCTGATGCGCCCGGTGCATACTGCAGGCTTCAGGCATGTTGACTGCCTTCAACCTCATGACAATACAAACTGAACAATAATCCCACTCTACAGGTGGGATATGAGGTGTTCAGGAGTAAATAAATCCTAAGGTTCACAGGGAGAAGTAGAGGAGCCAGAAGCAGAAACCACATTTGTCCAAGCCAAAAGTCTTAACCCTATGCTAAGGCTCTGTGTTTATTCAACATATTTCTTGAACAACTATGACAAATGTCCCGAGCAGCTGGGACTGGACAGAAGAGCTTGCTTTCTCCCCACAGACAACAATGGCTTCACTTGTACTGAGCAGGAAACAAGCCTCTTACCTGTCAGGTAAACAAAAGAAGAAAGGCAAATGAAAGTCCCTTTCTCATTTCCTATTGATCCTGGAGATGCACTAAATTTAACAAAGTTGGTCATAATGAATATTCTCGCTGACTGACACTGGATTAGACTCAAGATCATGTCATATCCACCTTCCATTCCCAGTCACGGCATTATGCAGAACAAAATTCCCTTCCCCCCTTCCCTGCGGACTATACACAGCCAGCACTGAGCGTGCCCTCTGTGAAAACATGGACGGAGCCAAAACTTAACTTGCAATGCAAATGTTTAAGTAGTTATGTCCCTGATATTAGCAGTGACCTTGAATGCTCTGCACACACAAGCGGCTGATTCTTAAATCATTAACTTACTTTGGATGCCTCGTCTAACTGTGCTGGTGACCTGAGAGCTGATTTTGTGTAGTCACTGTCTTAAGCTAGATCTGAATGTGCCTGAAAAGAAACCAAACATAGATAAGATTTGGAATCTATCATCCCCAAATTACTTTCCTAAGGACATTTTGAATACCTACCACAGAGAGTTATAACATGGTCAAATATTGCTTTTATCTTTTCAAAGTTACTTTTTTTTTTGTAACTTGTGCATATGCACATTTTTCACTTTTTAATTTTGTTTTATGTGTAAATAACGCTCAAAGTAATCCTCATTTATATTTTGAACCCAGCAGGGCCTCTAAAATAAGAGTCAACAATATCATTGGAGAAATTCAAATTCTTACCCATTGGCCAAACCTGTAGTTTCTTTTTTTTTTTTTTTTTTTCTTTTTTCTTTCTTGATTTATTTGAGAGAGAGAGAGAATGGGCGTGTTAGGGCCTCCAGCCGCTATAAGTGAACTCCAGATATGTGCACCCCCTTGTGCATCTGGCTTATGTGGGCCCTGGGGACTCGAACCTGGGTCCTTTGGCTTTGTAGGCAAGTACCTTAACCACTAAGCCATTTCTCCAGCCCCAAACCTGTATTTTCTTAATTCACTTAAGGCAAAGGACACTATAACACACCCACCCAATGGGTATTAACAAAAAGCTAAGATAAATGTAGGGCCGTTTATTTTCCTTACCCTATATTTAAATGCCAGTCATTCACCAGATGCTTACTCCTGAACTTCAACAAATAAAAATTACAAACTGTCACACACGCTGTTTTGTTTTCCTAAAGTAAATTTTATGCAAACTCCTCAACTATTCTCCAGGTTTGCTGTCAGCAAATTCTTTCTAACTGAATTCTCTTGTCAACAGTGGTTCAAGTACAGCATACCTCCAAAGGGGTATCCCGTGCTATCCACTGAGAAGGGGGTGTTCTCAAGAGAAGGCCTCTCGGAGCCTCTGCAAGTTCAGTCTTCGAACATGTAAAACAAAACTGAGCTTGAAAAAAATATCAACGTCCCTTTAATGCGGCTAGTGCGCACAAACCATCAAGAAAGGTCATGTGCGCTACTGTTCCCAATGTAAGCTTTATCACATGTTGGCTTTTTAAAGAACCTATGATATTAAGATGCTCCAACACCATATGCCTAATGATAACCCCCAGATATTTTAGAAGACTTATCCATGAACCTCAAGATTTCATAGCTAAGACACTGAGCTACGTGCCTCACACATCTGATCACAAGTTATATCAAAAGGCACTGATAGAGCAGGAGAGATGGCTTAGCAGTTAAGGGGCTTGCCTGCAAAGCCTAAGGACCCATGTTAGACTCTTCAGATCCCACATAAGCCAGGCACAGATGACAGAAGCACACAAGGTTGCACATGTACACAAAGTGGCACACGCATCTGGAGTTCAACTACAATGGCTGGAGGCCCTGGCACACCAATTCTCTCTCTCTCTCTCTCTCTCTCTCTCTCTCTCTCTCTCTCTCTCTCTTTCTCACTCTCACTTTCTGACATCTAAAAAAAAAAAAAAAGCCAGTCTGTTAGGCTTGCCTCAAAAAAAAATTTTTTTTAAGGCACCGACAGTTTACTGTAGTTTTACATTGCCTACAAGCTGTGACATCCAGCCCACTCCAGGGCCTCTGTCCCCTTTGGCCCCTGTCCACAAGGCTGACCCGAGGTAGCAGAAGTTGGGGGCTCCACACACAGCTCCCTGGCAACCAGATCAGGACACGGCGACTAGCCTTCGAGACATGCGTGGTCAATCCTAATCCAATGAGGGCCAAATGCCATCAGTCTGCAATTGGAAAATTAAGGCGACAGAAAATATAGAAATGCTGTATTCCAGCCAGGTAAAGGGAAACCAGTAAGGGGGCGTTGCTTAGACCGGGTCACTGTGGCTCTGGTGTCTTCCTGCCTGATGCTCACTCATTGAGCAACGGCGTTCAGTTTCTTACAGCTCCTCCAGGGCCTCAACATACATTTCCTTCTTTTCTGTTTGGTGCCAACAAAGACCTTTGCTGTGAACATGAGACGATGGTGACTCAAGTCTTCAGCAGAATCCATGCGGGCAGAGGAGCACCCAGGGATCCACTGCTTTCCAGTCTGGGACTTTTCTTTTCTTTTTAATTTTTTTTATTTTTTTTTATTTATTTGAGAGCAACAGACAGAGAGAAAGAGGCAGAGAGAGAGAGAGAGAATGTGCGTGCCAGGGCCTCCAGCCACTGCAAATGAACTCCAGATGCGTGCGCCCCCTTGTGCATCTGGCTAACGTGGGTCCTGGGAAGTTGAACCTCGAACCATGGTCCCTAGGCTTCACAGGTAAATGCTTAACCACTAAACCATCTCTCCAGCCCCCCCTTTTTTTTATTTTGTTTCTATTTATTTATTTATTTGACAGAGAAATAGAGATAGAGGGAGAGAGAATGGGCACACCAAGGCCTCCAGCCACTGCAAACGAACTCTGGATGCGTGCGCCCCCTTGTGCATCTGGCTAATATGGGTCTTGGCAAATCAAACCTAGGTCCTTTGGCTTTGCAAGCAAACGCCTTAACCACTAAGCCATCCCTCCAGCCCCAATCAGTCTTGGGGCTTCTCAAGTCAGACGGTAACACTAGGATTCGAGAGACTCCTATAAACTATTTTGCCAGAATTGCAAGACAATTTACTACAAGGTTTACAAAGAAGTTAAGTGTGAGTTGAACACAGATTGGAGAAGACTTTGTTCTCTGAAAATTTTATAAACAAGACAAATTGATTGGCCAATAGAAAAGTTAATGCACATTGGAGCCGGGCATGGTGGAGCACGTCTTTAATCCCAGCACTTGGGAGGCAGAGGTAGGAGGATCGTCATGAGTTTGAGGCCATCCTGAGATTATATGGTTAATTCTAGGTCAGCCTGAGCTATAGTGAGACCCTACCTCAAAAAAAAAAAAACAAAAAAAAAACCGAAAAACAAAATAAAAAAGAAAACGAAAAAGAAAGAAAGAAAAAAGAGAAAGAGAAAGGAAATTTAATGAACATCACTAAACCTGTTTAGTTTCTGTCTTCTGTTAGATTTAGCTGATTTATTTGGCCCTCTGGGCTCTTTAATTAATGCTGGTGGTTTTTTCACTTATGTGAAGAATCCTCTTTTCAACAGGAGACAGTGTGTGGGAAAGCCCTAAGTGATTAGAGAGCTCGATAATTTTGATATACTTCATCTAAAACCTAAGCTTTCTCCTGGGCTCCATTGAGGAGTCTCTTAGAGAGCTAATGTGTAATAAAGGCCTGGCGTTTCAGCACAGAGAGACTTGCTATGCGGATATTTAACAGTGATTCAAATATCTTACTTCTAGATAGAACCTCAACAAAGCAGTCTGAATTCTAAGAACTGAGATATGAGCTCAGATTACATGGTGTTCACTTCCTTAGCCTTTCCTCGAAGTCCTGTGCATCTATGATCTTGTCAGCTTATTAAAACACCACAAGGAAAAGAGGACAGTCCACACCAAGTGAGAGAGAAATAGACAGCTGGAGAAATGGCTTAGCGGCTAAGACGCTTGCCTATGAACAGATGTACAAGGTGGCACATGCGTCTAGAGTTCATGTGTAGTGACTAGAGGCCCTGGCGTGCCCATTCTCTCTGTCTCTCCCTTTCTCTCAAACACATACAATATTTTTAAAAATCGATTAAATGCTAGAAATGGAGGCGACAAGGAATAGTGAGTAAACCTATCAACACACACTGTCAATGCCCCCAAACGCTGCCGGCCTCCTTCCTGGCCAGGCTTTGGAGCCCCAAGCTCATCACATCAGGGCTCAGAAGACCCGAAGCGCACCGCAGAGACTTAAAGCTACCAGGATGTGATCTCAGAGGGTCTGGATCAAGTTGAAACCTCTCGTATTTGGTAAGTAAGCAAAAAATGTGTTCCCAAATCAGTTCTCCTGTCTTTGTATATTGTAACAAATTTCTTTGGGGACTTGGGGGCTATGAAAACAGACAGTAAATTTCACTGAGTTTTTAAAACGGAACAAGAAAGTGCCAAGAATGCACGCTCAATTATGGGTGCTAATTGTGAGACAAATGGCAATCCTGGGCTGAAGAGATGGCTTAGCGGTTAAGTGCTTGCCTGTGAAGCCTAAGGACCCCGGTTCGAGGCTCGGTTCCCCGGGTCCCACGTTAGCCAGATGCACAAGGGCGCACACGCGTCTGGAGTTCGTTTGCAGAGGCTGGAAGCCCTGGCGCGCCCATTCTCTCTCTCTCCCTCTATCTGTCTTTCTCTCTGTGTCTGTCGCTCTTAAATAAATAAATAAAAATAAAATAAAAATTTAAAAAGACAAAAAAAAAAAAAAAAAAAAAACAAATGGCAATCCTAATTAGTGATCCTGTAAAGTCCAGCTCAAATGCCGTCTCCTCCTTGAAGGTCACCTGTCCCTCAGGTCATCCCGGGTGAGAGAGAAAAATTTGACTCTCCTGAGCTCCTGCGACACTGGTTTAGAGCATTTGAAAAGAACCGCCTTACATCATGATTATAATACATCTAATTACTAGCCACCACACTGATTTCTCAACTTATTAAACACCTCCTATGTAATGGGACTTAGGTCATGTGCTGGGCAGGAAGGATTCAAAAGACCTTGGTCTCACAGCCTTTACGACACCAACAGTAAAGGTGTCAGGTGTTCTCATGTGTCAAATGTCACAGGACAAATTCTCAAAGGGAGATTCCATTTTCTGAGACAGGGATTCACAGGTTAGTATTTGGTACCTCCACATATGTAGCACTAAACCATCCCCATTGCAAGGGCTCAACAAAGACATTCACTGAATTAATGAATGAATCAATCAATATACTAAAGCACATGCCCAAGAGAGTCACTGGGCTGGATTCATGATGGCTCACTTGCAATTTCATGATTAAATAGTTTGATTCTGAACAACCTGATATTATATCTTTAATATTTTCATTCATTTACTTGCGAGAGAGAGAAAGAGGCAGACAGAAAGAGAGCAAGAATAGGCATGAGAGCCTCTCTCCAGTGCAAACCAACTCCAGACACTCACGACGCACACTATACATCTGCCTTTACATGTTGACAATCCAACCTGGGCTGTTAGGCTTTGCAAGCATCCACTTTTAACTGCTGAGCCATCTCTACATCCCCAACTTGATATTTTAACTCATTCTTTTTAAATTATTTATTTATTTGCACATATGTGTAGTGGGGGGGCGCTGGTGCCAGGGTCTCTTGCCCACTAGAGAGTAGCCATCTAGCTTCACATGGTTGACTGGGAAGTTGAACCCTGGGCTGGTAGGCTCTGCAAGCAAGCACCTTTAACCACTAAGTCACCTCCCCAGCCCCTTAACTCCTGATTTACGATAGAAGATTCGTAGGCTGGTACTGCAACCCAGTGTATAATAGCTATCGTTAACCGATTGCTCCTGACGTGAATTTTGATGGAGTTCATTCATCCATTTCAAAGACAGCCCACAAAAGCTCAGTTGATCTATTTCAATCTCACACCAACAGAAAGCACGCACACGCAGGCCAGAGAAGCTGGCGGTACAACTTCTTCGTCCTGAGTAAGAAGGTTTCTGATGTAACCAGGGGAGCCACGGTCAAATGCATGCCCTCTTACGTGTGTGTGTGTGTGTGTGTGTGTGTACACAGGCTCCTAACACAACACAGACTGCGTGTTCACATTAGCGAGGTGAATTAGCCACTGTAATTGCTCAGCATGGCTAGCCAGACAGACTTTTCTTTTTTCCAGAATGCATTTTAAAACAAGAGTAACAACTAGGAACAGAACTGGAATTGTAAACACATGACTGTCTATTTCAGTGACACGCAGCTTCCTACTTTGTGGTTTTCCTCCACTGAGCGTGACCAGGAAGCAACTTTATTACACCTACTTTTCAAAACCAACACTGCCTATGAACTCCGACAAGAAACCGAAGAAGTGGTCAAACATCGCCTTCATTTCAGCGAACTCCTGAACGTGGAGGTAACAGGTTATGGGCACAGACAGGAACACCAACGCGGAGTCACGCATCTCCTAGCCATGCCATCTGCCCGTGGCAACTGCGTGTACAGTTTTGATGCCTTGTATTAAAATGGTGTGGTTTTCCTCAAGTCATTTATTAAAAACTTTGCCATCTTGAGTCAGAATGGTACTAGAAAAAAACAACCAAAAAGCTAGTCATTTGGAAAGGTACAGTTTTACCCTTTACATATATGCTAGATCAAAGTGATCACTTTTCAGCCGGGCGTGGTGGCGCACGCCTTTAATCCCAGCACTTGGGAGGCAGAGGTAGGAGGATTGGCAGGAGTTCAAGGCCATTCTGAGATGACAGAGTTAATTCCAGGTCAGCCTGGCCCAGAGTGAGACCCTACCTCGAAAAACCAAAAAAAAAAAAAAAAAAAAAAAAAAAAAAAATCACTTTTCTAAAGAAATTATATATATTTGGTTTTTTGAGGTAGGGTCTCACTCTAGCCCAGAATGACCTGGAACTCACTATGGAGTCTCAGGGTGGCCTCGAACTCATGGCAATCCTCCTACCTCTGCCTCCCGAGTGCTGGGATTAAAGGTGTGCACCACCATGCCCAGCCATGAAATTATATTCTAATCTAATAATCCACTGCTAAATTCTGATGTTTTAAAATATTGATTTACCTGCAAGCAGAGAGACAGCGAGAATCAGTGTACCAAGACCTCCTAATTCTTCAACCGAACCCCAGACACATGAGCCACTTTGTACATCTGGCTTTATGTAGGTACTGGGGAGTCAAACCCAGGCTGTCAGGCTTTGCAAGCAAGCACCTTAACTTCCCAGCCTTAAGTTTTGATGTTTTAATTTGTTTTTGTTTTTCAAGGTAGGGTCTCCCTCTAGCTCAGGCTGACCTGGAATTCACTATGTAGTCTCAGGGTGGCCTCGAACTCACGGTGATCCTCCTACCTCTGCCTCCCGAGTGCTGGGATTAAAGGCGTGCACCACCACACCCAGCTTAAGTTCTGATATTTTTTATAAGGTAAATTTCAGCCAAGTGTAGTGGTTCTCACCTATAATCTCAGCACTTGGAAAGTTGAAACAGGAAGATTATTGTGAGTTTCAGGCCAGCCTGGGGTATGTAATAAGTTCTAGGCCAGCTTGAGCTACAGAGTAAATCTCTGTAGGTACAAGTGGCGGTTATTACACTGTAAAGTTGTCATGAAAGTTCATGGTGACTTCTCATACATCCCTCTATGAAGAAGGCCCTGCATCTGGAACATCACTGTGGTAGTTTGAATGGATGCCCCCCCACCCCCATAGATTCAGGAGTTTTATTAAAGCTTCTTGCATTTCCAGCTGCCCAGCTGGAGGAGGTGTCACTGGGAGCTCCTGGGGTCCAGTGCTAAGGTGTTCCTGGAGGCGGATCTGAATTCCAGCCTAAGGTACGCAGAGGCTTGAGCTGTGCCTGGGTTCCTGGAGTGTGCTTGCTTTGGGCGCTGTGGTGGTTATTTCTCTCTGTGTGGCTCTGTGAAAGGGAGCCAGCTTCTTCTGCCATTATGGGACTTCCTTTGGATCTGTAAGCTTCAAACAAATTCTGTTCTTCCTATAAACTGTATCTCGTTTGGAGGTTCATCCCAACAACGCGGAGCTGTCTACGACAGTCACTGTGTAAGTTTGGGACTGTAGTGCTCTGTCTATGTGGTCTGTGTTCTTCCCACAGCAGCCCTGCAGGAACAGCCCAGATGGAAAACGCAACTGTGAAAAGGGCTCAGAGTTCCACAGGCCCATGGAAACGGCATCTGGTAAATCTAGACCGAAGCTAGGGGTTGCTTCTGAATTTCTGCTAGTTGAGGTCAGGTGAGCTGGGCACGTGAGGAGGGACAGTCACTTCCCTGCCTGAGCTATTGTGCCAGGGAGGCTCTGAAACCGCAGTGTTGTTCAGGGAGTGAGTGAGCCCAGGTTTAAGCAACAGTGAACGTTCCAGCTTTGCATTCACCACTTCAGTAAATGTCTTTGAGGGCTGGAGAGATGGCTCAGCAGCAGTTAAAGCGCTTGCCTACAAAGCCAAAGAACCCAGGTTCGATTCCCCAGGACCCATGTAAGCCAGATGCACAAGGTGGTGCATGCATCTGGAGTTCGTTTGCAGTGGCTGGAGGCCCTCATGTGCCCATTCCTCCCTAACCACCAACCCCCCGGCTCTGTCTCTCTAGTAAATGAATTATAAAAATTAGGGCTGGAGGGATGGCTTAGTAGTCAACATATTTGTCTGCAAAGCCAAAGGACCCAGGTTCTGTTCCCCAGGGACCACATTAGCCAGATGCACAAGGGGGCGCACGCATCTGGAGTTCATTTGCAATACTGGAGGCCCTGGCCTGCCCATTCTCTCTCTCTTTCTCTCTTTCCCCCCCTTTCTCTATCAAATAAATATATAAATAAAAATAAAATATTAAAATAAAGAAAGTATCTTTGAGCTAAATCACTCTTCTACCCTGAGGCTCCCCAGCACAACTCAGTGATGAAGATTCTATCGTTGTTTTCTTTCCATGAGAGAAAGATGCAAGTAGGTGCTGATATCACACTGCCATATGCCCTAACCAAAACAAAGCTAAAAAGTTTACATGCATATTTTTTTGTAGAAAATAACACCTATTTGTTGGGAAAGTACAATGTGGAAAACACGAAGCATATTACAAACTATGCAGAAAGAAAAGTTGGCTCTAACTATGAGGCACTCAGAGACTGAGGATAGCTGTGAGTTTGAGGTCAGCCTGGGCTAGAGTGAGAACTGGCCTCAGATATACACAGCAAAACAAAAAGAGCAAATAAGGGCTGGAGAGATAGCTCAGCAGCTAAGGCATTTTCTTGCAAAGCCAAAGGATGCAGGTTCAATTCCCCAGGACCCACTATAGCCAGCTTTACCAGGGGGCGCCTGTGTCTAGAGTTCCTTGCAGTGGCTGGAGGCCCTGGCACGCTCATTCTCTCATTTTCTCTCCCTCTTTCTCTGTCAAATAAATAAACAGAGAAATGGCTTAGTGGTTAAGGCATTTGCCTGAGAAGCCAAAGGACCCAGGTTCAACAAAACAAGGAGCACACGAGTCTGGAGTTTGTTTGTAGTGGCTGAAAGCCCTGATATGCCCATTGTCTCTCTCTCTCCCTTACTCTACCTCTTTCCCTCTCTCAAATAAATAAATAAATAAAAATAAAATATTTAAGCCGGGCGTGGTGGCACACACCTTTAATCCCAGCACTGAGGAGGCAGAGGTGGGAGGATTGCCCTGTGTTCAAGGCCACCCTGAGACTACATAGTTAATTCCAGGTCAGAACAGAGTGAGACCCTACCTCGAAAAACCAAATAATAATACTAATAATAAAATTAAATTTAGAAATAAAATATTTAATTTAAAAAAAGAATAAACGGTGAGCTGAATTAGCCAGAACCAAGCAGGAAGCGAAGACAGACAAGGGACCAATCGTGTGTCTCTCTGGAACCTGTGACCATGGGCCACCCATGGAAGCATCATCACAGGCTGCTCCACAGCTTCCTAAGACCTTGAATGTGGTTATCAACTATGCCCGTAACTGACCGTGCATCCCGGGTTCCTCATGGATAGATCCTGAGGGCACGTTCCCAAGTCAGACATAAAAGGTAGCAGTGGGGGTCCGAAGAGATGGCTCAGTGTGCCTGCAAAGCCTGAGGCGCCAGGTTCGATTCCCCAGTACCCAAGGAAAGCCAGATGGAAAGGGACGCATGCGTCTGGACTTCATTGGCAGTGGCTAGAGGCACTTGTGCGCCCATTCCCTAACTGCCTCTTTTCTCTCTGTCAGATAAATAATTTTTTTAAACATAGCAATGGCTCAAACCTACGTGTACCAAATGTACACACACACACATACACTTTTCACTTACTAATCTCTACACTTTAGGAATGGCCAAGAAGGGAGGATCCACTGTCATTGGTTCTACCGTCCCTCCATGCCAAGAATTCTGCTGCTCCACTCGGCCATGGATCCATCAATGCCCTTAGAAACACGAATGCCAGCTGTTAGGTGTGGCAGCCACACGGGGCAGGAGAGGGGTAGAATCTTACAGAAAAAAAATATGAGTTAGGCAAACTTCTAATCACAGCACTCAGGAGGGTAAGATAGGAGAACTGAAATTATTGTGAGTTCTCAGCCAACCTGGGCTACAAAGTGAGTTCCAGGGCAGCTTAGATGAGAGAAAGACCTGCCAAAAATAAATAAATAAATAAATTTAAATTAAAAAAAAAAAAGCAGGGCGTGGTGGTAATCAGGAGGCAGAGGTAGGAAGATCACCATGAGTTCGAGGCCACCTTGAGACTACGTAATAAATTTCAGGTTAGCCTGAGCTTGACTGAGACCCTACCTCAAAAGGAAAAGAGAGAGAGAGAGAAAGGAGAGGGCTAGTTAGCATTTGAACTTACACAGCTTATCTCCACATCTTTTCTTCCTTTAAAAAAAAAAAGTGAAAATTATAAACCTAAGATACATGACTATGAAAAGTCAGTTTATTCAAAATGCATTCACTATCTATATCCAGTTGGCTTTAATGTGGTTTACCGGGCTGGAGGGATGGCTTAACAGTTAAGGCGTTTGCCTGCAAAGCCAAAGGACCCAAGTTCAATTCCCCAGGACCCACATTAGCTAGATGCACAAGGTGACACATGTGTCTGGAGTTCATTTGCAATGGCTGGAGGCCCTGGTGCACCCATTCTCTCTCTCTCTCTCTCTCTCTCTCTCTCTCTCTCTCTCTCTCTCTCTCTCCCTCCCTCCCTCTTTCTTTCTCTCAAATAAATAAGTAAAAATACTGGAGCCCTGGTGTGACCATTTTCTCTCTATCTCTATCTGCCTCTTTCTTGTTCTCTCTCTGTCACTCTCAAATAAATAAATAAAAATGAACAAAAAAAATTTTTAAATAAATAAATAAAAATAAAAATAAAAATTATTAAAGTGGTTTACCATAAATACTTCCTACACAGATCTTTAAATAAAAATTTAAATTAGGAAATACAAACCAGGCCCCTTGCACCTATAAAACTGAGAGAAAAACAGTAACTGTGACCGATTTTGAAAAAAACTGAAGATTCAAAACACAAATACAGCTTCAAGGATAAATGAGAGAAATGCAGATTTTCACAACTGAGATGTTCACATTTCACACAAACAGGCTTTGAAAAACCACACTAAAGGTCAAAAGCAGGGTTAATTGGGCCTCTCCTCCTCCATTTTTTCTAGAGTAAGACTTTTTTCCCCTCAGCTGTTGCAACAGCTCACAGCCCAAGCCGGGGACTCTCGGACCGATGAGGGACCTCCCACATCTCCAGGCAGAAGGGCCTCCCCCAGGGGCCTGTTCAACTCAAAACCAGTAAAACCTCGTGACCTTCTCAGCTGAAAAATTCATTACTGCAAGATCTTCCAGGCTGGGGAGACAGCTCAGCAGTTACTGGCGCTTCCTTGCAAAGCCTGCGGTCTGGATTCGGTTCCTCAGTACCCATGTAAAGTCAGATGTCTACTGTGAGTCTGGAGTTTGTCTGCAGCAGGCAAGAGGCCTTGGCATACCAGTTCTATCTTCCTTTCCCCTTCCCTTCATAAATTATATATATATTTTTAAGTTTTTTGCTTTTATTAATTTATTATAGACAGAGAAAGCGGGGAGAGAGAATAGGCACACCAGGGCCTCTAGCTAATGCAAACAAACTCCAGGCGCATGTGCCACCATGTGCATCTGGCTTACGTGGGACCTGGAGAATCGAACCTGGGTCCTTTGGCTTTACTGGCAAGCGCCTTAACCACTAAACCATCTCTCCAGCCCATAAATAAATAATTTTTTTAAAACTCCCAATGAATAGCCTCTAATTAATATTAATTAATTAGAATATTAATATTAATGCTAGATAAACTGTATTAAATGAACCTCTCTTTATCACCTTGGAATGCCAAGTAAAGTCAGTTTTCAGCAACTTCTCTCCTAAACTCAATGTGCAAAAACACCCCAGATGAAAAAGGATCCGATGATGAGCTAAAAGGGAAATCCAAACTCTTAAGTCTAATTTTTAGCTCCTCCATGGATTTTTTTTAAAAGATTTTATTTTGATTTATTTATCTATTAGAGATAGACAGAGAGAGGGAGAGAAAGAGAAAGAGTAAGAATGGGCAAGCCAGGGCGTCCACCTGCTGCAAACAAACTCCAGACACATGCGCCACCATATGCATCTGGCCTACGTGGGACCTGGAGATTCGAACCTGGGTCCCTAGCCTAACCGCTAAGCCATCTCTCCCAGCCCTCCATGGATTTTTAATTGTTTTGCAGCAGGGTCTCACTCTAACTCAGACTGACCTGGAACTCACTCAAAAACACAGGCTGCCCTAGAACTCACAACAATCCTCCTGTCTAGGCCTCCCAAGTGCCGAGAATGTCGGGATACAACAGCACGCCCAGCCTCCATGGATCGTTGTTCACACTGTGGTGGAATGAGTTTGACTGAACAGACACAGCGCTGTGGCTTCTTAGTCACCTCTCTTGTTCATAAGCCTCTGAAGGAAGTTTATGATTATATATGCAAAAATAAAGGCATGATGTGAGCTTTTGCTCAATTTTGTAACACCCTCCTAGATGAGGGAGGACGGTATCTACTCCTTCTTAGTCCAAAGTATGCCAACATACAAAGAGAACAGGTGATGTGAGCAAGATCACACAGCCAATTAGCAGCAGACGCAGGACAACAGACCTCCAACTAACAGAAAGCTGAGAAATTCAACTACAAGTCTCCCTCTATATTTGATAGTGAATGTGCATAAATGGGACCCTAGTAACATAACGGCAATGTAATAAGAAGCCACAGATACCGTGACCTCTGGTTTCACAGCCCTTGAACCAGCTGGCAAAATAAAATGTCTAGCTGGGCACGCCTTTAATGCCAGCACTCGGGAGGCAGAGGTAGAAGGATCACCATGAGTTCAAGGCCAGCCTGAGACTACATAATGAAGTCCAGGTCAGCCTGGGCTAGAGAGAGACACTACCTTGGGACAAAAATCATAAAATGTTTCCAAGTAGACTCTAACAAGTAGGGGTGCCCCCCACAACATCTATATAGATAAGGTTTCATTTGACTGGGGCATATGCTGTGGAAAATCGGAGGACAATGTGGTTCCACAAGCTACAAAAAGTTTTAAACATGAAGACTGTGCATGGACACCACACACACACACACACACACACACACACACACACACACACTAAGTAATGCCACACACAAGCATCTGAGACAATGAATTAATCATGGTCCCAGTGAACAGTCTGATTTCTTTTTTTTGTTTGGTTTTTTTTTGTTTTTGTTTTTGTTTTTCCAGGTAGGGTCTCACTCTGGTCCAGGCTGACCTGGAATTAACTCTGTCATCTCAGGGTGGCCTTGAACTCATGGCAATCCTCCTACCTCTGCCTCCCGATTGCTGGGATTAAAGGCGTGCGCCACCACGCCCGGCTGAACAGTCTGATTTCTCAAGGTGAAAGTTCTATCATCTGTATCTTAAATGCCTCCCAAAGGGTTCTGTGTAAATGGTGGTCTGTTAAGAAGTGGTAAAACCTGGGCTGAGGAGAAGGCTTTGCAGTTAAGGCACTTGCCTGCAAAACCAAAGAACCCAGGTTCAACTCCCCCAGGACCCACATAAGCCACATGCACAAGGGGCGCACACGTCTGGAGTTTGCAGTGGCTGGAGGCCCTGGCACACCCATCTGGCTCTTTCTCTCTCTCTCTCTCATAAATAAAATGAAAAAAATTTTTTTTAATTTTTTTGGAAAAAAGAATCGGTGGAACCTTTAAGAGGTGGGGCCAGTGGGAGGAAGTTAAGCCACTGCACACAGGAAGAGGATGTTGGGGTCCTAGTTTCCTCTCTTCCCTCTTCAATGCTCACATGACACAAGGTGAACCTATGCCCAGTGTGCTGACCGTGGTCCGCGGTGCCACTGTAGTCCCAAAGCAGTGAGGCCAACTTGGTCGTGGTCTGAACCGTCCAAAACCAGGAGCCTTCTGTCTTTATAAGCTGACTGAAGCGAGTGTTTACTTACAGTGATGAAAAGCTGACTAACGCAACAAGCATAAGATATTATCTTCCAGGGCCTTAATTAAGCCATTCCAAAATTAAATGGGAGAAACTTTTCACTCCTTAATTTTGAAAAACTGTCTTATTAGACAAAACCCCTAACTTTCAAGACTACCTGGATGTTAACTAAAATCAACGAGGTAAAGAATAGAACATGAACAACATGGTCCCTTTAAAAATTAAACAAACCTGGGCTGGAATATGATGGCTTAGTGGTTAAGGCACTTACTTACAAAGCCAAAGGACTCAGGTTCGATTCCCCGGGACCTACGTTAGCCAGATGCACAAAGGGGCACATGTGTCTGGAGTTCCTTTGCAGTGGCTGGAGGCCCTGGCCATTCTCCCTCTCTCTCTTTCTTTTTCTCGTCCTCTTTCTTTTTTTTTAATTTTTCAAAAATTAAACCAGCTTGGGCCAGAGAGATGGCTTAGCGGTTAAGCGTTTGCCGGTGAAGCCTAAGGACCCCGGTTGGAGGCTCAATTCCCCAGGACCCACGTTAGCCAGATGCACAAGGAGGCACACGCATCTGGAGTTTGTTTGTAGTGACTGGAGGCCCTGGCGCGCCCATTCTCTCTCCCTCTCTCTCTTTATCTGTCTTTCTCGCTCTATCTGTCGCACTCAAATAAATAAATAAATAATGAACCAAAAAAAAATTAAATCAGCTGGGTGTGGTGGCGCACATCTTTAATCCCAGCACTTGGGAGGCAGAGGTGGGAGAACCAGTGTGAGTTTGAGGCCAGCCTGGGACTAGAGAGTGAGTCCAAGGTCAGCCTGGGCTAGAGTAAGACCTTACCACAGAAAACCAAAAAAAAAAAAAAAAAAAAAATTAAACCAACCTGGGCATGGTGACACACACTTTTAATCCCAGCACTCGGGAGGCAGAAATAAGAGGATCGCCATGAGTTCAAGGCCACCCTGAGACTACATAATGAATTCCAGGTCTGCCTGAGCTAGAGTGAGACCCTACCTCGAAAAATCAAAAAAAAAAAAAAAAAAAAGTAGCAGATTCTTTCTGAAGCCATCTTGCAAGCTTTTCCAACACTGATACATGCCTAACTCACAGCATCATTTGGAAGTGTTTGTTAATAAGATAATTAATAATTCCAGGCTTAACTCTCTTTCACATTCCAAATTAAAAAATAATAATAATAATAACAACACATTTTCCAACCTGATTTTTTTTTTGAAGCAGAAAAGGACTTTATTCTTAAGCATCAGAGATGTAGCAATGACATTTTTTGTCCAATGCAATGCTCATCTGGAATATTTCGTGAGCCTTGTCTTTACCCAGAACCCATTAAAGTCCTGGGCTAGCATTGGGCTGCCCTTTGGGTACCCTTTGGACACAATTCACTGACGGCCAGGAATTGCATCAGGGCACATCAGCAATGACTTTTACTATAACTGCCCTTTGAAAAACTATTCAGAGTCAGGTGCCAGGAGACAAGCTCAGTCGTCCCGCCTCCTGACCACACGTTACTTGCACCTCTGTTACCTCTGAGCCCTCAACCTATTAAAGGAATATCAAATCAGAGCACCAAGTTCCATTCTAGCAACCTCCTTCAACTTGGAATCCAGCTGCAGGAAGACCTTGACAGATTCCCCTCAGCAAGACTCTTTTCAAAAATATATTTGATTTATTTGACAGAGAGAGAAAGAGGCAGAAAGGGAGGGAACAGGGGAGAGAATGGGCACGCCAGGGCCTCCAGCCACTGCAAAGGAACTCCAGACACATGTGCCCCCTTGTGTATCTGGCTCACATGGGTCCTGGGGAATCGAACCGAGGTCCTTTGGCTTCGCAGACAAATGCCTTAAACGCTAAGCCATCCCTCCAGCCCGGGACTCTTTCCACTACAGAAAGTAATGCACGACGCAGAAGAAACTCAAACTTTCAAATCGCCAGCAAGAAGCACTAAGGAGATGGGGGGCACTGATGCGGGGAAACACACGTGGCTGGGAACGAGAGAGAAGGGTCAGCTCGCTGCTGTGGATGCAAACGCCCTCCTTCTCCTTCTGGTGCCCAGTCACGTCACTCCGTCCGCCTCCATCTCCGGACTTCTGACCCGAGGAGGGCAGACTCGGTTACAAGTCGTGGCTGCTGCCATCTTTAGCCCTTCAATGCTTGCTTCGTAGCTGGGCGTGGTGGCGCGCACCTTCAATCCCAGCACCTGGGAGGCCGAGGCAAGAGGATGGCTGTGAGTTCGAGGCCACCCTGAGACTACATAGTGAATTCCCAGGTCAGCCTGGGCCAGAGTGAGACCCTACC
Organism: Jaculus jaculus; assembly: GCF_020740685.1. Lineage (NCBI taxonomy): Eukaryota > Metazoa > Chordata > Mammalia > Rodentia > Dipodidae > Jaculus > Jaculus jaculus. The sequence goes on from NC_059123.1 coordinate 8,704,520, forward strand.
TTGAAAAAAACCAAAAAATAAAAAAATAAAAAATGCTTGCTTGTCAGTTGCCCCCAGGTGGACCTTGCTGGGAGGCCAGTGTTGATGTTTTACACTCTGCTCCGGGCCTCTCCAGTGCGCTGTCCGCAAGTACAACTCTTGCCCAGTCACCAAGGTACTGATAATTACTGCAACAGCTAATTAACTTTCGTAAGTGGTTATTACCCGCCTTGCCATGTAAGCACTCTTCTTCCTTGCCACACCCTTGAGGTAGAAAACACTGAGTCCCATTTTTACTTTTTTTTTTAAGTTTTTTTTTTTTAGATATTTTATTTATTTGAGAGAGAGAGAGCGAGAAAGAGGCAGAGAGAGAAGGTGAATATGGGCACACCAGGGCCTCCTGCCACTGCAAATGAACTCCCTGGGCCACTTTGTGCATCTGGCTTTATGTGGGTCCTGGGGGATTGAACCCGGGCCTCCGGACTTTACAAGCAAGCACCTTTAACTGCTGAGAACATCTCCCCAGCTTGACTCCTGTTTTTTAACTTATTTATTTATTTCAAAGCAAGACCGAAAGAAGCAGAGAGAGAGAGAGTGTGTGTATGTGCATATGGGCACGCCAGGATTTCCTGCCACTGCAAATGAACGGCAAACATATACACTATCTGTGCCCGCCTTTACATGGGCACTGGGGAATGGAACCCGGGCCATCAGGATTTGCAAGCAAGTGCCTTAATGGCTGAGCCATCGCTCCAGCCCTGACTCCCATTTTTTAAGCTGAGGAGGCTGAAGCCAGATAGATGTCATAACCGGCCTATAGTCCTAAGATTCGCGTGCGAATACAACCCCCAAAACCTTCAGCTTCTGAAAACCCTCCTGCTCATCACTAAACTACACACCCCCGGGATGTCTCCTGAGGATGAAGCCACAGAGCCTATCTGCACAATGCTATCTGGGACCCCAAAGCTGAACTTGATTTCTCTCAGGAACAGCTGAGAGCTCACAGTTCACTAAGGCAGCACACGCGCTTGCCTCAGGCTTAATAACATCAGTGGAAAAGAGATTAAATTACAATCTACCTTCCTCCCCTCAGTCATTAGGGGAAACGCACACACATAACAGGAACTGCGGTGCCATCGGTGACTTCCACGCCTCCGCGCTGAGTGGGCAGCGCGCCCGTCAGTCCCAACAAGGCTCTCAGTCATGGCCAGGGGACACTGCGTGTGAAGTCATTAGCCTGACAGTCCAAGAACACTGACCCGTCTCAAATCCCCAAGACTGGGGAGTCTTAGGAGCCGGGACCCATCAAGTGGACCCAAACCCACCTGAGCATTAAAAATACACTGCAGTGTGCAACTAAACAGCGCTGTGCATGTCAGGACTGAAGGAAAATTCTGGTCATCAAAACAGCCCGGCCATGGCAGTGATGGCTCACATCTCTGATGCCAGCGCTCAGGGGGCAGGGGTGGGAGAAATGCCATGAGCTTAGGCCAGCCTGGGCCACACCAGTGAGTTCCACTAGTCAGTCACCCTGAGCCAGGGTGAGACCCCGCTTCAAAAGAAAGTCCAACCTATTTAAGACACCCTTTTAATATATGTTTGCACATGTATCTGTATTTATGTCATCTATAGCTATTTACATGTAAACACACGCATACATATATATGTATGTGTGGGTGCATGTATGTGTGTATATATAATATATATATATAATGTGTGTGTGTGTGTGTGTGTGTATATATATATATATATATACATATATATATATATATATATATATATATATCCCTGATTCATGATTAACTTTATTAATTTCAAGAACTTTGCAGTGTGCTGAGCGCCAAAAGAATCTGGGGCTATTTCACTGGGTCAAGACCAGAGACGGGTTCAGAAGGCAGAGTTCTGGAATCCCAGACACACACACACACACACACACACACACACACACACGCTGCCCACAGGGCCAGGCACGGTGAGCTCTCTTTTGGCAAGGCCAAAAGGAAATTACTTCAGCACAGAAGAGGTTTGCTAGCTCTTCTCCCAAGACAGAGCCACACCGGGGGGGCTGTGCACATCACCAGGGTTCAAGTCCAGGGCCACAGCCCCTCCCCACCCAGTGTGTGTGGGGGGGGGACCAGAGGCTGAGAGCCCCAGGGGGGCGAGATGGGAAAGGGGAGGTGTTTCATGAGAGAGAGGGGGAGAGAGAGAGAGAGAGAGAGAGAGAAACAGAAGAGCACGTTTGGAGCAAAGCAAGGCAAGGAGGACAGACGTCTCGGCAGGGGCCTGTCTCAGGGATTGGGAGCCACTTCCTCTTTTCGGATGAGCGTCGGGGTGGAGATCGCAGAGTGGCCGCCCGGAGGTGGTGGTCAGGCGACCGCGGGCAGGGGACAGGCACGGGGGTCCGCGCGCTGCCCAGCGCGTCCAGCTTACCCCAGGGTGCTGATGAAGCCGTTGACCGAGCCCTCCGCGTACAGGGACACGATGTCCCCGATGTAGAGGAAGCTGGACATTTTGTCAGACATGCTGCTTCATGCTCCGGGTGACCCGTCCGTCCCCTTCCCCTGCGGCCCGGGTGGAGAGAGGAGGAGGGAGCTCGGCTCCAAGTCGGCGGCGCGCGGCCCGCGGGGGGGGGGGGGGCGAGGTCGCTGCGGCCGGGGGACACCCGCGATGGCCGGGTCCTGCAGCCCGGCCGCGGGGGCTGGGGAGTGGGGAGGAGGGGGTCCCGTTCCCAGGCGCAGCGTCCTCCTCCTTTTCCGCGCGTCCCCCTCCCTGCCGTCCCCTCCGGACACTCTGTGGACCAGGTGGCGGTGCCCGTCCGTGGGACGAGGGGGCGGAGAGGAGCCCGGGACCGCCACGAGCCGCCAATCGGGCCGCGGAGGACGGGGGCGGAGCGCGGCGGGGCGGGGCGGCGCCGGGGAGGACGGGCGGAGCGGGGAGCCGGGCGCGGGGCGGCGCTGCGGGGACCCCGGGACACTGCCCGGCGGGCGCGCACGGGGCAGGGCCCGGGCGGTGGACGGCCCTGAAAACCAGATCGGGGTTGGCGGTGAGAAAGGGCGAGGAGGGGGCGCGAGAGGGACCCTGGCCGGCCTTGGGGGGCCCCCGGCGCGCACGGTGCAAGGCCTGGATGGTGGACGACCCTGAAAACCAGATCGGGGTTGGCGGTGAGAATGGGCGAGGAGGGGGCGCGAGAGGGACCCTGGCCGGCCTTGGGGGGCCCCCGGCGCGCACGGTGCAGGACCCGGGCGGTGGACGGCCCTGAAAACCAGATCGGGGTTGGCGGTGAGAATGGGCGAGGAGGGGGGAGCCCGAGAGGGACCCTGGCCGGCTTTGGGGGCCCCCGGCGCGCACGGGGCATGGCCCGGGCGGTGGACGGCCCTGAAAACCAGATCGGGGTTGGCGGTGAGAACGGGCGAGGAGGGGGCGCGAGAGGGACCCTGGCCGGCCTTGGGGGGCCCCCGGCGCGCACGGTGCAGGACCCGGGCGGTGGACGGCCCTGAAAACCAGATCGGGGTTGGCGGTGAGAATGGGCGAGGAGGGGGCGCGAGAGGGACCCTGGCCGGCCTTGGGGGGCCCCCGGCGCGCACGGTGCATGGCCCGGGCGGTGGACGACCCTGAAAACCAGATCGGGGTTGGCGGTGAGAATGGGCGAGGAGAGGGGAGCCGGAGAGGGACCCTGGCCGGCTTTGGGGGATGCAGGCTGGGGACGCCAGGACCGCGGAGGGGGCGGGGGGGGATTGAGACCTGGAGCATGGACCACCCCGGCAGGGGAAGTCAAGGGGGCTTGAGGGACTGGAGGAATCCGCGATCCAGAGGGTGCAAGGGGGACCCTGGCCTTGGGGGAACCGGGCTGGCTGCCACCCTGGAAGCAAGCAAGGGACCTGGACCTCGGGGACCTACAGTCTGGGCCTGGGGCTGTGGCCTGATGAAGATCCCTGAAAGGATCAAGCAGGACCTGCGTAGAAAAAGAAAGAAAACGAAAGAAAAAACGGCTGGGTGTGATACACCCGGGCACGTGGAACCCGAGGGGGGGGGGGGGGGACAAGGAGGGATTACTTGCTGATTAAGGAAGGTTGAAGTGGATAAAAATGTTAGAAGTGAAGGAGGGCTGGAGAGATGATTTAGTGGTTAAGGCGTTTGCCTGCAAAGTCTAAGGACCCAGGTTTTATTCCCCAGGACCCACATAAGCCAGATGCACAAGGTGACGCTGGTGTCTAGAGTTCGTTTTCAGTGGCTGGAGGCCCTGGCCCACCCATTCATTCCCTCCCCTCCCTCTCTCTCTCCCTATCTATCTATCTATCTATCTATCTATCTATCTATCTATCTATCTATCTATCTATCTATCTCGCGTTCTCTCTTGGTGAGACCCTCCACCCAAGTGCCATTCGGCTGAGCCAACAGCTTTCTAGGCATGGGCTTGCAGGGAGGGCTGGGTAGAGCTTCTCTGCTTTAACTCCCAACCCAGGTTGATGTCCAGCTGAGGGACCCACTGTCACCATTTCACTGACTTAAACATTCAGCGTTATAAAGGCAGCTGGAGGCAGGACATGCCCTGGCCCCTTCTCTGCTGCCTTGTTCCTGCCTCCTCTTTAGGACCTGTCCACCCTTCCGGAAGCACGGCGCTCCTCCAGACACACAATGGCCTGGATATCCATGGCCTCACAGCGCCTGACACTTCCTACACAAGACCATCATCATGGGAGGAAAAGATGATGACATCACAATAAAAGAGAGACTGATCGAGAGGGGGAGGGGATATGATGGAGAGTGGAGTTTCAAAGGAGAAAGTGGGGGAGGAGGAAATTAGCATGGGATATTGTTTACAATTATGGAAGTTGTCAATAAGAAAAGAGGGGGAACCGGGCGTGGTGGCGCACGCCTTTAATCCCTGCACTGGGGAGGCAGAGGTAGGAGGATCACCATGAGTTCAAGGCCACCCTGAGATGACAGTTAATTCCAGGTCAGCCTGGACCAGAGTAGAGACCCTACCTCGAAAAACCAAAAAACAAAAACAAAAAAAAAAGGAAAAGAGGGGGAGAAGCAAAGTCCTTGGTGGGTATGACAACGCACACTCCATTAACAACAACAATTAAAAAAATCTACCTAAGTAAAGCCACACAGCAAGGCTTGCAGAAAAGCAGAGGAAGGCAGAGCCTGGAGTGTGCGAAACTGTAACTGACCAAGAAGCCATGGTGACATACAGTGCAGAGACGTCATAGGTGACTTACAGTTCATCCCGTGAGAGAATATTAAATAAAACCGAGGTTCTGGTGCAAAGGTTTGTACTGAGGGAATTCTCACCATGGTGCTGAGAAAAAGTGACAGAGGAGTGCTCAGCACTGAAACATCTCTGTCACACCTTCCAGGGCTCAGGGTCTATTGCGGAAGAAGTGGCGGAAAGAATGTAAGAGCCAAAGGAAGGGTAGGACTCCTTACAACATGCTCCTCCAGACACAAAATGGCCTGGATATCCATGACCTCACAGTGCCCGACACTACCTACACAAGACCATCATAACAGGAGGAAAAGACGATGACATGAAAATAAAAGATTGAGAAGGGGAAGGGGTATGATGGAGAGTGGAATTGTGAAGGGGGAAGTGAGGGGTGGAATTATCATATAATTATGGAAATTGTCAATAATAAAAAATAATTTTTTATCAAAAAAAGAAAGTCTTAGCTAAAAGTAGATCTACCATATGACCCAGCTATAGCACTCCTAGACATATATCCTAAGGACTCAACTCACTACTTAAAGATACTTGCTCAACCATGTTTATTGCTGCTCAATTCACAATAGCTGGGAAATGGAATCAGCCTAGATGTCCCTCAACTGATGTGTGGATAATGAAGATATGGCACATTTATACAATGGAGTTCTACTAGGCAGTAAAGAAAAATGAAGTTAAGAAATTTGCAGGAAAATGGATGGGTCGGAAAGGATTATACTAAGTGAGGTGACCCAGGCCCAGAAAGCCAAATGTCACATGTTCTCTCTCTCTCCTATGTGGATCCTAGCTACAGATGATTGGACTTCTGTGTGAGTAGGAAGAAAGCTCAGTAGCAAAGGCCAGTAAGCTGGAAAAGAGGTATAAAGGGAGGAGAAAGGAAGGGAGGGGGGTACTTAATAGGATGGTATTGTACATATGTAAGTAGAAGAATAGATTAATGGGTTGAAAAGTCCTACGTGAGGTCTGGGGAAGAGATTGAGTAAAGGAAAGGTGGAAGGAGAGCTAATCAAAATCTAAGAGGATATAAATAAGTCATATGGAAACCTACTTTTTTGGACAACGGAACACTCAGGAGCCATAGATTGTTGCTAGAAAATTTTCAGAGCCAGGGATGAAATACCTTCCAGTGAGTTGTTGGCCAGGGAGGTCCCTGATGCCCCCCCAAACATTACAGGCCATTGCCGAGGCACTTGGTTTCCCACTAGGAATACATAGTAAGACCCTATTTCTGAAGACTCCACATACTTGGGCTGCAAGGCCACTGAGAAATCCTGCTGGAACTGAGCTGATAACCTCCTCCATGTAGACCAGCTGACAGAAAGCTGGAAGAAGCCATTGTGCATGCAGGTCAATGGGAGAGAAAGAAATCACCAGTGAAGATACTCAATAGTGGACACTGCAAGCCTTGTATTTGGCCAGCCAAGCCAAATGAGCCAACGGGTGCAATAGTGGCATGTCTATCATGGTGAAAACCAACGGCCCTCTAATTGTACTGGAGGCCCACTCCATGGGAGGGAATACATCCCTAATACTGAAAACCTAAAACAGGGGTTGTCAGAAGCCCTAGGGGTCTAATGTCTGCTGCTATCTGACTAAATGTATATACTATGCTTATCAAACTGCCCAGGAAGCACTTCTCTTAATGTCCATACTCATATACTAATGCTACTCTCACTTTTGGTAGAGAACCTTCTCTTTTCAGATGGCAGTGACCTCGGGATGACTCAGAAGGCACCATGGTGCTGGAAAGAAGTGACAGGAGTGCTCAGCACTGCAATATCTTTATCACATCTTCCAAGGCTCAGGGTCTATTGTGGAAGAGGTGGCGGAAAGACTGTAAGAGCCAAAGGAAGGGTAGGACTCCTTACAACGTGCTCCTCCAGACACAAAATGGCCTGGATATCCATGACCCCACAGTGCCTGACACTACCTACACAAGACATCATAAGAGGAGGAAAAAGATGATGACATCGAAATAAAAGAGAGACTGATTGAGATGGGGAGGGGATATGATGGAGAGTGGCATTTCAAAGGGGAAAGTGGGGGGAGGGAGGGAATTACCATGGGATACTTTTTATAATCATGGAAGTTGTTAATAAAAAAAAGAAAAGAACGTCTTCAAGCTAGAACAGGTGGGCAATGACACCAGGGAACACCAGTAATGGCCCCTGTGTGTTGAAATAAATTGGAGCTGACAGTGACTTAATATCTCCCCCCACCCCTCTCTCTCTCTCTTTCTCCCACTTAGTTTATTTTTCTAGGACTCCGACTCCGGGCCTCACACGAGTCTTCTAGCAGCACAGCTGCATCTCCAGGCCAAAGATCTCTGCTTCCGTGTTCTGCCCCGGAAAAATTCATCTAGCCAGTTTGATGTGACTTCTGTGGGAGGAGCCTTCCTCTGTCCTCACACACTATGCTGCCGTGGGGAGTCACGGAGAGATGGGTGATGAGTTATTTTAAATAAGACAGGGACTCTGGAATTGGAATTTTCTGTTCTTCCAAAAGACCCACAAGCTATGACGTGACGTGACTGCTACACACCCAACCGATGTGCAACGGTTGCTGGCCAAAGCCCTGACTTGTTGTTGCTCAGCTCCTCAATGTATAGCAAGATGACTGGTTAAGGAGGCTCAGGGACAAAGAATTTGCCACTCAAACTTGAGTGCCCAAGTTCAGATTTCCAGAGGCCACACACACACACATAGAAGCCATGGTGGATTTCTGTACTCTCGGACCACGGACAGGGAGATCGGAGGTAGAGGCGGGAGAATGACCCAGAAGCTCTTGGGCCAGCTAGCCCGGTGAGCGGCAAGCACAGCAGGGAACCTCGGTAAAGAGGGAGCCATCCCGGCCGTCAGGGAGTGGAGGGATCAAAAGTTGTCCTCCGATCACGCATGTTATGGCATGCTGCACCCCCTTGCTCACAGGCATGAACACACACCCACACATGCGTGACTGAGTATTTATGCTGAGAAACATAAAGTGGCAAGAGATGTTCCCAAGTTCTGGCATCTGCTGAGCACATCCCCTAGTCCCAGAACAAGGGTCCCCCAAACACTCAGAGACAAGCGCAGGACCCCAGTTGCTTGGTATAAGGACATATTCATTTAAGGCACCTCCCCAGATGTTCCACCTTGCCTTCTCGTTATTCCCCTGCATCTTGAGTCTTACCGTGCTAGACTCATCCTTAGTGGTCAGTGCCTAGCTTATGTTATACCCCTGGTGGTGCCTAGTCGAAACCATGCAGACTTCCAAGAGACACTTGAGGACCAGGGCTATATAACTCAGTGGCAAAGCATTTATCTAACATGCATAAGGCCTGGGTTTGATCCCTAGCATTGCAAAATAAATGAATAAATCAAAAATTAGTTTTGGTTAGTTAAAAGAGATAGTAAATAACCAGTGTAGAATTTTTACTGCTTAAATATTAGATTTGAAGGACTGAAGAGATGGCTTAGTAGTTAAGGGGCTTGCCTGTGAAGCCGAAGGATCAAGGTTCAATTCCCCAGTACCCACGTAAACCAGATGCACAAGGTAGCACATGCATCTGGACTTCGTTTGCAATGGTTGGAGGCCATGACACAGACATTCTCTCTCTCTATGTGCCTCCATCCCCCCCCCCCCGCTCTCTCTCTCTCCACAATAAATAAGTAAATAAATAATTTTTTTTAAAAAAGTTCCTTCCTTAGAAATGTTTTCTGGGTCACCTAGATTCGGCGAGAATGTGGCTATCCTTGAATTGATGGCAGAAGTGAAAGGGTTTGTTTGCCAGGTATTCTCTGTCAACCAAGGGCTTCAAATGACTTGCTGTCCTCTCTCCCTTCTCAGGCAATGAACATCATATGAAAACTGGTGTAGCCGGGCGTGGTGGCACACACCTTTAATCCCAGCACTTGGGAGGCTAAGACAGGAGGATTGCCACGAATTTGAGGCCACCCTGAGACTACATAGTGAATTCCAGGTCAGCCTGGCCTAAAAGCTAGACCTGCCTCAAAAAAACAACAACAATAATAATAAAAGCTGGTTTTAGAGCAGGGCGTGGTGGCACATGCCTTTAATCCCAGCATTTGGGAGGCAGAGGTAGGAGGATCACTGTGAGTTTGAGGCCAGCCTGATATTATATAGTGAATTTCAGATCAGCCCGAGCTAGAGCAAAATCCTACCTTGAAAAAAAACTAAACAACACAACATTTGGAAACTGGCTTATAGCATGGCATGATTCATGAAATACAGAGGTGCAGAGTGTGAGTTTTAAATTGCCACTTCCAACAGTGGTGCGTCAGTTCACACCATATGTCAAGGACCGCTGTCGTCTCCAGAGCACATGCTGGAGGCTAGGTGCACGCTGAGACAGGAGAATCACAGGTTCCAGCCCAGCCTGAGCGATGTAAAGAGATCCCTTCTAAACCGGAAAGACAGGGGCGGTGGGGGGGGGGGGCGTAGGGAGGAGGAGGGAAGGGAGAGGAGAAAGGAAAGACAACATTCACACATGCACACGTGTAAGTCCTGGCATTCTAAGGCCTTGGTCTCATTGCCTGCGGCCCCTTCAATGAGTCAGCCATGAGGAAGAGGTGATCTGTTCATGTCTTCACACGTTAGTGCCTTGGCTTCTGGAGTGGGAAGCCGAACCCATCAGAGCTTTCTGAGCTCAGCCTGTGATTTCAATCGGCTCTTGATTCTGCCCACCTGCCCAGTGCTGACGGGTTTTGGATCTGCCTTCTTGCCAGGTGGGCATCAAGTTCTGGCTCTCTGCTGGGTGAGGTTTCACTGGCTCTGCAGGAACTCTGCCACACACAGTTCTTTAAAGTAAAGCAGGTGATGCCAGCCAGACTGCCTCAGGGCCCTCTGACTCCTCTCAGAATGGCAATCATCAAGAAAACATGACAATAAATGAAATGAAATGAAATGAAAAAATGGCAATAAATGCTGGTGAGGATGGGGGAAAAAAAAGGAACCCTTCTACACTGCTGTTGGGAATGTAATCTGGTCCAGCCACTCTGGAAGTCAGTGTGGAGGTTCCTGAGACAGCTAAAAATAGATTTACTAAATGGCCCAGCTATAGCACTCCTAGGCATATATCCTAAGGACTCTTTCTCACTACCTTAGAGATACTTGTTCAATCATGCTTTTTGATGCACTATTCACAATAACTAGGAAATGGAATCAGCCTATAGATGTCCCTGAACTGATGACTAGATAATGAAAGTATGGTACATTTATACAATGGAGTTCTGTTCAGCAGTAAGAAAAAGAAAGAAAGAAAGAAATTATAAGATTTGCAGGGAAATGGGTGGATCTGGAAAGGATTATACTAAGTGAGGTAACCCAGGCCCAGAAAGGCAAATATCACATATTATCTCTCATATGTGGATCCTAGCTACAAATTTTAGACTTTTATGTGAGTTGGGGTAAAATTCAGTAGCAGAGGCCAGTAAGCTATAAAGGGGCTGTACGGGAAGGAGGAGAGGGGAGGAGCTAATGAACAGACAAAAAGATGATGTCTGGAAAAGTGACCAACATCCTTAGTCATCAGGGGAATGACAATCAAAACTTCTTTGAGATTTCTTCTCACGCAAGTCAGAATGGCAATCATCAAGAAAGTGGAAAATAGCCGGGCGTGGTGGCACACACCTTTAATCCCAGCACTCAGAAGCAGAGGTAGGAGGATCACCGTGAGTTCAAGGCCATCCTGAGAATACATAGTGAATTCCAGGCCACCCTGAGCTAGAGTGAAACCCTACCTCGAAAAAGCAAAACAGATAAAAAAGAAGAAGAAGAAGTAAAACAAATAAAAAGATGATGCAAAAATTATTCCTCCCACCTATTTTTTGAGGGGTCACAGTTCATACACACTTCTTGTCACTGAGTTCATCTGACTCTGGCATCCTTGTTCTACAAGACCTTGCAGATGGAAGAGAGGAAGAGTGTTGCAATTAGAAGTACTGTACTAAGAACTAATACAATTGATCATTTTGTGAGATTTTAAGAATCATGGGCTGGAGAGATGGCTTAGCGGTTAAGCGCTTGCCTGTGAAGCCTAAGGACCCCGGTTCGAGGCTCGGTTCCCCAGGTACCACGTTAGCCAGATGCACAAGGGGGCGCACGCATCTGGAGTTCGTTTGCAGGAAGCCCTGGCGCGCCCATTCTCTCTCCCTCTCTCTGTCTTTCTCTCTGTGTCTGTCGCTCTCAAATAAATAAATAAAAATTAAAAAAAAAAAAAAAGAATCATGATCAGGGCTGAGAGTGTACCTCAGTGGTAAAACACTTATTCAGCATGGACAAGGTCCAGCTTTTGATCCCCAGCACCACAGAAGGAAAAGGAGGAGGAGGAAGAGGGATTAGAGGGGGCTTATGATCAATTAAAATTGAGATTTAAATGCTGTGAGAGCTGCCAGGAGACAATGGCCACCAACAATATGAATAATCGGGGAATACTGCAAGTTACAAAACCATCCAGGGGGGAAGAAATACACACCTGTGCTATTGTGACGCACAGCCCTTGTGAGTAACCAACTGCTCTCTGACTGGACATGAGGCCCCTCTTAGTGGGGGAGCACTCAAGCCTGGTGCTGGGAACCAAGACAGAATCCCACGGCCAGGAAACTCACAGGCTCCAGAGAGAAGCCTCCACTGCTCTCTGAACAACAGGTAACTACGCAAATCCCCTTTAATCCAAGCTCCTCTTGTTCTTGGTTGGGAAATCTGTCTTATTTTATAGAGGCAGAGAATCCACAAACACAACAAGAAAAAAGAGCTGAATGCCCATCACCAGAAATCCCATATCAGCCACATCAGCTGGGGCCCCTGAAGTCTCTGCCAAGGAAGCAGCAACATGAACGCTGCTCTCACTGCTAGCCTGACAGCCAGCACCAGGGAGATGGTGACAGACAACATGACCAATCAAAACCCATCAAAGCAGAAACCCAGAGACCACAGAAAACTCAGTACTAAACCTGACTGCTGATAGCCCTATCAGGGTTCAGGGAACACTGTGGAAAAGGCGGCAGAAAGATAGTAAGAGCCACAAAGCAGGTAGGAATATATCCCCAAGCTCAGTTTTCACACAGAGATTGACTAAGGCCTTCATGACCTCACAGTGAATACCAACTATCTCACTGAGGAGGGGCCCCAGGGAAAGGGGAGTAGGGGCAAGGAGATATAGAGTTTAATCTCAAGCTGGTGGGACAGTTTAGTGGTTAAGGTGTTTGCCTGCAAGGCCAAAGGACTCAGGTTCAATTCCCCAGGACCCACCTAAGCCAGATGCACAAGGGGGCGCACACGTCTGGAGTTCATTTGCAGTGGCTGGAGGCCCTGGTGTACCCATTCTCTCACTCTCTCTCTCCTTCTTTCTGTGTCAAATAAATAATAAATATATGGAGTTAATCTCTTATAAAAAATACAATAAAATCGAGGTATATGAAAACATTGAAGAAAGGAAAAACAATAGCCTAAACATCTTGTAGGCCTAGATGAAATCACTAATTTACTAATTAACTCTTTGTCAGTCTCTATGCAAATACTGAATCCCTGGGGGGGGTTCTCACTTCCCTGCTCAGGAAAATGACAATAGAAATGATACCCATCTCACATGGTCCCTGAGAAGTTTAAGTCAGAAAAGACACTTAATGGACTTGACATGGTATAGAGCACGGCACAAGGAAAGCACTCAATGACTACAGCGTCTTCTGATTACCACCACACAAGCAACTCTGAACGTCCTGAGACAAGAACACGCCGCTGGTGACGGAGCCCAGCCTGACCTGACGCCTCCAGACTCTGGAGTTACTTGTCTGCACAGCGCAGACCTCCCTTCCTGTAAGGACCGGAGAATGCTTGGCCATGACGGGCATTTTGAACCCTTTGAGGAATATTTGAATTTTATAATGTGTGCAAAATAAATCAATATTTTTTAAACGGGTAAATGTCTGAATAACAGAGGCAGACCAATTGTGACACCAGGGAATTTTTATTTTTTTATTATTTATTTATTTATTTATTTTGTATGTCTTCTCTGATGTTTATTAAGATCTGAATTGGAGAGGAAAGCTTCCCTACATTCATTACGTTCATGAAATTTCTCAACTGCCTGATTTCTCTGATGCAGAATGACTTGTGACGTCACAAGGGATGTTTTCCCACATTTTTTATGGACATATGACTTATCACCAGTATGTGTTTTCTGATGCACAGTGAGGTAGGATTTCTGGGGGAAAGCTTTACCACATTCATTACATGTATATGACTTCTTCCCTGTGTGAGATCTCTGATGCATAATGCATTGTGACTTCCGGTGTAAAGATTTCCCATGTTCATTACAATGATAAGGCTTCTCCACTGTGTGAGTTTGCTGATGACAAGTGAGGTGTGACTTGTGATACGTAGCATTATAGCACTGTTTAAAGTCAGAATTCTTGGGCTGGAGAGATGGCTTAGCGGTTAAGTGCTTGCCTGTGAAGCCTAAGGACCCCGGTTCGAGGCTCGGTTCCCCAGGTCCCATGTTAGCCAGATGCACAAGGGGGCGCACGCGTCTGGAGTTCGTTTGCAGAGGCTGGAAGCCCTGGCTTGCCCATTCTCTCTCTCTCCCTCTATCTGTCTTTCTCTCTGTGTCTGTCACTCTCAAATAAATAAATAAATAAATTAAAAAAAAAATTCTTTAAACTCAGAATTCTTTATACAGTGGATTTTCTGTTGACTTTTTAAATCTGAATGTCTCCAGACTGAGTCTTTTACTACACTCCACGGTGCAAATCCACGCTCCAGCTTGAAGATCAAATCTGGCTTGGTCACACAGTTCCCTAAGAACACAAGGCTGCGCTAGTTCTCCTGCACCACATCCCTGTAGAGGTTTCACTGAGCAACATCCAGGTCCTGCCACTCTTGCCGGGTGAAGTCCACAGCTATGTCTTCAAATGATACCAGCTCCATGTTTAGATCCTGTGGCATACAGTATCCTCTCCTGATCCCACTGCAGAGTTTCACAGAGTATTAAAGGAAAGGAAAGAGGATTGTTGCAAGCTTCGGGCAAGCCTGGGCTATGCAGTGAGTTCCGGGTCCATCTTGACATTAGAATGAGACACTACCATGTCCAGCATCCCCAACGCCAGCGGCTCCGTCCGCTCTCCCCGCCGCACGGTGGCTCGGGCCGCACAGTCAGAACCGAAGTCCCCAAACTCCAGGGAGGAAACGGTCCTGGTGTGGCCCGAGCTGCAGGACGGGCGTGCACTCCGACACAAAGGCGCGCACTGCAGAAGACACCAGGGAATTTTTAAAAGTGGCGAAGATGAGCTGAAGGCATGGATCAGCAGCAGTTAAGGCACTTACCTGGGAAGGCTCAGAACCCAGGTTCAGTTCCCCAGGACCCACATAAGGCAGATGCACAAGAGGACATAGGCATTGGAGTTCATTTGCAGTGGCTGGATGCCCTGGCATGCTCATTCTCTCTCTCTCTGCCTCTCTCTCTCTCTCTCTCTCTCTCTCTCTCTCTCGATAAATAGATAAATAAATAAATAAAATTTAAGTGGCTAAGACGCCAGGCATGTTGACACATGCCTTTAGTCTCAGAACTCAGGAGGCAGATGTAGGAGGATCACTGTGAGTTCAAGGCCACCATGAGACTACCTAGTGAATTCCAGGTCAGCCTGGGCTAAAGTGAGACCCTGCCAGCAAGCAGGAAGGAAGGAAGGAAGGAAGGAAGGAAGGAAGGGAGGGAGGGAGGGAGGGAGGGAGGGAGGGAGGGAGGGGAGAAAGAGGAGGGGAGGGGAGGTCAAGAAGGAAGGAAGGAAGGAAGGAGAGAAAGAGGAGGGGAGGGGAGGGGAGGGAAGAAGGAAGGAAGGAAGGAAGGAAGGAAGGAAGGAAGGAAGGAAGGAAGGAAGGAAGGAAGGAAGGAAGGGAAGGAAAGGAGGGGAGAAAGAGGAGGGAAGGGGAGGGAAGAAGGAAAGAAGGAAGGAGAGAAAGAGGAGGGGAGGGGAGGGGAGGAAAGAAGGAAGGAAGGAAAGAAGACCGGGCATGGTGTCACATGCCTTTAATCCCAGCACTTGGGAGGCAGAGGTAGGAGGATCGTGGTGAGTTCAAGGCCACCCTGAGACTCCACAGTGAATTCCAGGTCAGCCTTAGCTAGAGTGAGACCCTACCTCGAAAAACCAAAAAAAAAAAAAAAAGAAAGAAAGAAAGAGAGGGAGGAAGGAAAAAGAAAGCAGCTAAGTTTGCAGCCTAGTGCAGTAAAAACCACCAACAAAAGTCTCTGCCGTCCACAGGCTGAGCACTCTTTATCTCGCCCCAGAAAGGAGCAAGAAAAGCCTGAGAGAAAACTGCTAAGAACCCTGACACTCTCGCAGTTGACGGGTGGTAAGAGGGAGCTCCGACCCAGACCTTTGAGCATCCCTCACCTCCTTCGCATACAGACATCACTGCCCTGAAGAAATGTTGCTTGAGCAGTTGTCTAAAACACAAATAACAAAAAGAAATTTTGCAAAGTTCCCCCTTTCCAAGATTTCTGAAGTGCTTTCGCTACTGAAAGCTTGCTTGCTTGCTTCTAGAACTTTAGGCCAGGCTGGAGAGATGGCTTGGTAGTTAAGGCACTCACCTGCAAAGCCTAAGGACCCAGGTTTGACTCCCAAGAAACCATGTGAGCCAGATGCCTGTGGTGGCATATACTTCTGGAGTTCATTTGCAGTGGCTAGAGGCCCTGGCGTGCCCATTCTCTCTCACTCTTTCTCCCCTTGTATAATTCTTTCTTTTATTTTTTGTTTATTTTTATTTATTTATTTGAGAACGACAGAGAGAGAAAGAGGCACAGAGAGAGAGAGAGAGAGAGAGAGGGAGGGAGAATGGGCATGCCAGGGCCTCCAGCACTGCAAACAAACAGATGCATGTGCCTCTTTGTGCAAGTGGCTAGCATGGGTCCTGGGGAATCGAGCCTCGAACCGGGGTCCTTATGCTTCACAGGCAAGCGCTTAACCGCTAGGCCATCTCTCCAGCCTTTGTCCCTTTGTAAACAGAGAGGCTCTTCACTGATTGGCAAATGCTAATGGAATAAACTGTTTGAGAGCAAGGGAATAAAAGGTTTGAGAGGAAGTTTGGGGGAGGATGGGAACAATGTGCTGTAAGGAAGAAAGTTACCATACATCAGACACTGTCATGTTTGAATCTCTGTGCCTGGTATATTTCATATCCAACTCACATGGTCCTTGAGAATTTCCCAGGACCCCAAGAGACAACAGTAATTAACCACAGGTTACAGATGAAGGAGCTGAGACTTTAGAGAAGTTAAGGAACCGATCCGTATTAGTTACTTTCACCTCACTGTGACCACAACACCTGACAGAAAAATAAAAAACTTAAGAGAAGAAAGATTTACTTATTCATAGTTTTTTTTTGGGGGGGGGCGGTGCTGCTCAGTCCATCATGGCTGGGTAGGCATGATGGAGCTGCAAAGATTCCACCTTCAGGAATGGATGTCAGAAATCACTCACATCACATGAACCAGGAAGCAGGCAGGGGAGAGGAGAGAAAAGAAGAGGAAGGGAGGGAAGAGAAGAGAGGAGGAAAAGGAAAAGGATAGAAGAAGAGAGGAGAAAAGAGGAGAGAAGAAGAGAAAGAGAGGGGAGAGGAGGGGAGGGGAGGAGAGGAGAGGAGAAGAGAGGAGGGGAGGGGAGGGGAGGTAAAGGGAGGGGAGGAGAGGAGAGGAGAGGAGAGGAGAGGAGAGGAGAGGGGAGGAGAGGAGAGGAGAGGAGAGGAGAGGAGAGGAGAGGAGAGGAGAGGAGAGGAGAGTAGAGGAGAGGAGAGGAGAGAGGGAGTCCCCATGTTCTCCAGTGAGTTGTAAGCACATAGCACACGTCTCCCTGTCTTGCTGGGCCAGTATCGCCAGGCACCTTTGAGGACATCTCAGTGGAAAAAACAGAAGTGTGTGTGTGTGTGTGTGTGTGGAAATTCAATAACCCTAGAGAGGTCTAATCCACCCATCTTGGCAGAAGCAGAGCTAAGATTGGAATGTAGTTCTCCATGGCAACCTTATCAGTGTTTGGGGTCTGCTTATATCTGGGTACCAAGCTCCAGGAAAGTGTTGCAACTTACCTTGTTGCCATTGCTGCTGTGGTTACAGCTGTCAGACTAGGCACAGGCCTGGCCCCGTTTGCCTTTATGAGCTCTGCTTATCAACGCAGAGCAGGTATTGTACAAAAGAAGCAGAGAAACAGATGGCAGAGATAAAAGTCGGAACTCTTCATGGAAACTTTTACAGATGGGCAAATACATGGGCCTCAACTCAGCTCCCCAAAGCTCCCAAATCTTTCTTCCTTCTGCTCTCAACAATGCTGTGAGACTTGTGCAAATCTAACCCAGTATTTTTCCTGTGGAAATAAGTTTGCCATGGAGAAAACTCAAAACTTTCCTAAACCAGTCACCTCCCCACAGCTGTTTCTCACGGACTTTCATTTCCCTAAAAGGGAAGACACCTGCCTCAGAGGTCTCTGCCTACTTACAGTTGTGTGTAAACTGAGGTAACAGGACACCAGCTTTTGAACACACCCTCACTTCCTTGTAGACTCTTTAAGAATCTGTCTTTGTGCTGAAGGATTTCTGAGAGAAATGCCCCTCTGTGAGGAACCGAAGGTAGGCAGGTGGGAATGAATGGGAAAAATTGGCTGACAGTTTTCTTTCTGTTTGCTTCAGAAAAGCATGCTATTTTCCCCAGCCAGCCACGATTCCACCCTTCCCACATTGCTGGTCTCCTAAAGTCATTCCATAATTTCCTGTGACACAAATATAATTTCCTCTGACACAAATAATCCTGGATATGTCATCCCCTACACATACATACACACAAAACACACACACACACACACACACCATGTTGGCTCTTTGGAAGTAATATTATAAACCTACATTACATGTTAGTGATAGCTGGTAAAGTGCATGTCTAGCTAGCATGAAACCTTGAGTTCCATCTCACACCACATCTCGCACCACATAAGTGAGACATGGTGGTGCATGTCTGTAATCCCAGCACTTGGGAAGCAGACACACCTTAGCTACACAGGTAAATTTGAGGCCAGTCTGAGCTACATGAGACCCTGTCTCAAAAAGAGAGAGAGAAAGAGAGAGACAGAGAGGGCTTAGCCGTTAAGGGACTTGCCTGCAAAAGCAAAGGACCCAGGTTTGACTCCCCAGGACCCACGTAGGCAGATGCACACGGAGGCACATGTGTCTGGAGTTTGTTTGCAGCAGGTAAATAGGTAAAGGCCCTGGCGCACCCATTCTCTCTCTCTCCCTCCCTTCTTTCTCTGTCTCTCAAATAAATCAAATATTTTACGAAAGAATGAACTAAAGAAGGAAGGAAGGAAGAGAGAGAGGGAGGGAGGGAGGGGAGAGGGAAGAAAGGATGGAAGGGAGGGGAAAGAAAAGAAAGAGAGAAAAAAGAAACTTAAAACTTTTCATATTAATTTTTATTGACTCTATTATATGTTGGTTCAGGTGATACTTGAAAAAATTCTAGTAGAGGGCACATAGTTAACTGGCCTTATGCCTTTTTATCCTTCAACCCGTTTATGTAATGTATTACATTTATAGATTTGCGTATGTTGAACCATCCCTGCATCTCTGGGATAAAGCCTACTTGGTCAGGGTGAATGATCTTTTTGATATATTCTTGTATTCTGTTTGCCAATATTTTGTTGAGAAGTTTTGCATCTATGTTCATGAGGGAGATTGGTCTGTAATTTTCTTTTTTTGTTCTATCTTTGCCTGGTTTTGGTATCAGGGTGATGCTGGCCTCATAGAAGGAGTTTGGTAGAATTCCTTCTTTTTCTATTTCCTGGAAAAGCTTAAGAAGCAATGGTGTTAGCTCTTCCTTAAAAGTCTGGTAAAATTCAGCAGTGAATCCGTCCAGGCCTGGGCTTTTTGTAGTTGGGAGATTATTGATAACTGTTCGGATCTCCATGTTTATTATAGGTCTATTTAAGTGATTAATCTCATTTTGATTTAATTTAGGTAGGTCATATAGATCAAGGAAATCATCCATTTCTTTCAGATTTTCATAGTTTGTGGAGTATATGCTTTTATAGTATGTCCCTATGATTTTTTGAATTTCTCTGGAATCTGTTGTGATGTTACCTTGTTCATCTCTGATTTTATTAATTTGTATCTCTTCTCTCTTTCTTTTGGTCAGATTTGCTAAGGGTTTATCAATCTTGTTTATCCTTTCAAAGAACCAACTCTTTATTTCATTAATTCTTTGGATTGTTCTTTTTGTTTCTATTTCATTAATTTCTGCCCTAATCTTTATTATTTCTTCCCGTCTACTGATTTTTGGTTTGCCTTGTTCTTCTTTTTCCAAGGCTTTAAGGTGAAGCATTAGATCGCTTACTTGCGACCTTTCTAATTTCTTAATATAGGCACTCAAGGCTATAAATTTACCTCTTAGAACTGCCTTCATTGTGTCCCAGAGATTTTGGTATGTTGTGTTCTCATTATCATTTGACTCAATAAATTTTTTGATTTCCTTTTTGATTTCTTCATTGACCCATTCATCATTTAGTAGTGTATTGTTTAGTTTCCATGATTTTGTGTATGCTCTATAGCCTTTCTTGCTACTGATTTGTAGTTTAATTCCATTGTGGTCAGATAGAATGCAAGGAATTATTTCAATTTTCCTGAATTTGTTAAGATTTGCTTTGTGTCCTAATATATGGTCTATTTAGAGAATGTTCCATGTGCTGCTGAAAAGAATGTATATTCTGCAGCCTTTGGATGAAATGTCCTGTATATATCTGTTAAGTCCATTCCTTCTATGACCTCATTTAGTCCAGATGCCTCTCTGTTTATTTTTTCCCGGGATGACCTGTCAATTGATGAGAGTGGGGTGTTAAAGTCACCCACCACCACTGTGTTTGGTATTATCTGTGACCTTAGTTCTAATAGTGTTTGTTTGACGAATTTGGGAGCCCCCATGTTAGGTGCATATATGTTTAGGATTGTAATGTCCTCCTGTTGGAGTGTGCCCTTAATCAATATAAAGTGACCTTCCTTATCTTTCTTGACTAACGTCGGACTAAAGTCTACCCTGTCTGATATTAGGATAGCAACCCCTGCTTGTTTTCTAGGCCCATTTGCTTGAAACACCGTCTTCCAACCTTTCACCCTAAGATAATGTCTATCCTTTGTAGAAAGGTGAGTTTCTTGGAGACAACAAATTGTAGGATCCTGCTTTTTAACCCAGTCTGCAAATCTATGTCTTTTCGTTGGGGCATTGAGGCCATTGATATTAAGAGATATTATTGAAAGGTGTGTATTTATGTTTGCCATTTTTGTGTGTGTGTGTTTCTGGTTCTACCTGTACTCTCTTCTGTATTTGAGTATTGCTTGTTTTTTCTAGGTTCCTTATATGTGTGCTTTTCCTTTTCTTCAGCATGGAGGGTTCTATCAAGTATTTTCTGTAGAGCTGGTTTTGTCTTCAAATACTCCTTTAACCTGCTTTTGTCATGGAATGTCTTTATTTCTCCATCTATTTGAATGGATAACTTTGCAGGATAAAGTAATCTTGGTTGACAGTTGTTATCTTTCAGAACTTGGAATGTATCACCCCAAGCCCTTCTGGCTTTAAAAGTTTGTGTTGAATAATCTGCTGCAATCCTGATGGGCTTGCTTTTGTAGGTAACTTGATTTTTCTCTCTAACTGCTTTCAATATTTTTTCTTTGGTGTGTGTGTTTGGAAGTTTGATTATAATATGGCGTGGAGAGGTTCTTTCTGGGTTTTGTCTGGCTGGGGTTCTAAAGGCTTCCTGTATCTGCATTGGCACCTCTTTCCCAATTTGGGGGAAATTTTCCTCTATGATTTTGTTGAAGACGCCTACTATGCCTCTGGAGTGGAGTTCTTCTCCTTCTACTATGCCCTGAATTCTTATATTGGATCTTTTCATAGTGTCCTGAATATCTTGAAATTCCCACTCATGCTTTTCTATAAGTTTGTCTTTCTCTTTGTTGGACTGCATTAGGTCTGCCACCTGGTCTTCTAGCTTAGATATTCTGTCCTCTCCCTCATCCATCCTACTGGTGAGATTTTCTACAGAGTTTTTTATTTCATTAACTGTGTTCTTCATTGCTAGTAATTCTGACTGGTTTTTCTTTATTATTTCTATTTCCTTATTTATGTTTTGTATTGCCTTCTTTATTTCATGAAATTGGTGTCCTGCATCTTCTTTGATTCCTTTGATTTCCTCTTTAAGTTCCTCTTTGACTCCTTTGATTTTTTCTCTGACTTCTTTGAACATATTTACAATCATTCTTTTGAACTCTTTCTCAGGCATTTCCTCTAACTCTTTCTCACTGGAGGACATTTCTGATGCATTAATACTTTTAGGTGGGTTTATATCGTCTTGCTTTTTAGTATTTCTTGTGTTATAATGTATATATTTTTGCATCTTGGATTAAGTTAATGCTTGGATTTTCTAAATAGCTGTGTATTCTTAGCTGTATCAATTGATTTGATGTAATATATTTTCAGGGTAGGACCTTAAGGTGTTAGGTGTGGCTCTTAAGACTCTCAGAGTATCTACAAAGATGTTCTTAGGGGTTGAGTTTCCCTGCTATAGGAGTATTCAAGCAGGCTGAGTGGAATAAAATACAGGTTGATTCTAAAATTTAACTAAACACTGTACACATTCAATCAAAAAACAGCCCCAAGTATGTATGCAAGAGTAGTTATTATAATGACCAGATCCTCTATCAACAAAGAGGTTAAGATTTCTGGTCTGTTGAGGGATCCAAGTCAGCTTGCGACCAAGTGAGACCCTTCCCTGGTGCAATCCCAGTTACCTTGGATGATTTTGGTCTCAGTCAAGTTGCTGCCTGGGTCGTCGGGCTGCTGTTCTGATTTCTGGAGCTGGGCACTTGCTTTTCCTGCGGGGCAAACCGAGCCTGGCAAGTGTGGCCCTGCAGATCAGCACCCCCGCTGCTGGAACTGCTGCTGCTCAAGCTGCCCCTGCTGGGACTGTCGCCACTGCTGCTGAAGGTGTTGCTGCTGGACCCACCGCTGCTGCTGCCTCTGCTGCTGCTGTAGCTGCCACTGCTGGAGCCACCACTGCTGCTGAAGCTGCTGCTGCTGTGTCCACTGCCGCTGCTCCCCCTGAAGCTGCTGCTGCGGGATCTGCCGCTGCTGCCGCTCCTGGGTCCGCTGCTGCTGGGGCCGCTGGTACCGGTGCTGGAGCCGCTGATGTTGCTGCCGAACTCTGCTCCTGCTTGGGTCCCGCTGTTGGCGTGGCCGGGTCCCGGGCCGCTGCTGTGTTCGCTGGAGCTGGGTTCAGGCGGCGGGGGAGGGGAGGGAGCCGCGGCTGCTCTGGTTGTCTCGCTGCTCCACGCGTTCTTCTCCCTCGCGGTCTGCTCCTCCGCTGCTCGCTGCCGCTCTCCCCTCACGTTTCCCGAGCTCGGAGAGCGTGGTGTGAGGGAAAATCCCGCACCTGGCTTTTCCTGCGGCTGGAGCCGAGCCTGGCGGCTTTCTGGTGCGCTGCTGCCGCCCAGTGGTTGGCGAGCTGCCAGAGCCGCTGTTCCCGCCTGTGCAGGCTCTGGATGCTCTGGAACTCTTCTACTTCTCCGCTGCCGCTTCAATTTCCTATACACCTCACTTTTTAGTAAAAGTGTGTATTTTGCTGAGTTTTTTTGGTCTTTTTTCCCCCCTAGGCTGCTTTGGCGTGGTACCTACGCCGCCATCTTAACCGGAAGCCCCTTATGCCTTTTTAAAGTTAATATGGGGCTGGAGGGATGGCTCAGCAGTTAAGGCACTTGCCTGTAAAGCCAAAGAACCCAGGTTCAATTCCCCAGGACCCACATAAGCAAGATGTACAAGGTGGTGCGTGTATCTGGAGTTCTTTTGCAGTGGCTGGATGTCCTGGTGAGCCCATTCTCTTAATCTCTCTTCATAAATAAATAAGTAAATATTTTTTAACTAGTTTTAAAAGAAGTGAGAGAATTGCCGATCATGAACATCATCACATTATTCAGTTCTGTTTGAGAAACGTTGCAATCAACGGAATTGATTACCTTGAGCATCCATAAGACAGCACTGATAAGGTGTTGATTGTTGGATAATTTCCAGTTATTATGTTTCTGTTATCAAAGATTTCATAGGTAAAGAAAGTAAAGCATGTAATATTGTGTATGTTTGTGGTAGCATTTGCTAGCTGCACAATGAGGTGGAAAACTGGTGCCATATTGACAACTCACACCATGTTGAAACAGCAAATTCGAGCGACCATGCCTGTTTTTATTTTCTGTTGTTGTTGGTTGTTTTTGGTTTTTTGAAGTACGGTTTCACTCAAGCTTAGGCTGACCTGGAATTCACTATGTAGTCTCAGGGTGGCCTTGAACTCATGGCAATCCTTTTACCTCTGCCTCCCAGGTGCTGAGATTAAAGACATGCGCCACCACGCCCAGCTCCTGGTTTGTTTGTTTGTTTGGTTGGTTTTTTTTTTTATTTGTGAGCAGAGAGAGAGAATGGGCATGCCAGGGCCTCCAGCCACTGCAAACGAACTCCAGACACATGTGCCCCCTTGTGCATCTGGCTAATGTGGGTCCTGGGAAATCGAACCCAAGTCCTTTGGCCTTGCAGGCAAGCGCCTTAACTGCTGAGCCATCCCTGCAGCCCCATACCTGGTTTTTTATTTCTATTTGGTTGGCTTTTTATTTATTTATTTATTTTTTTGCATGGTGTGTCTATGTCCATTATTATTATTATTTTTGTGTGATTCTCTGAATGCAGAGCTGCAGTTTTCACATGCTCCAGCAACGCTTATCTCTACTCCCTGCAGCACTGGGGTTACAGACATGCACAGTCATGCCAAGCTGTGTACAAGGCTCCTGAGGGATTGAACACAGGTAGTCTTGGGCCCTCATGTTTTCAGCAAACCCTCTTCCCCACTGACCCATCTCCACAGCCCGGTTGTTTTGTTTGCCTATTGATTTTGCAAAGGAATACTCCAGACTTGACAACACCTCCACCCCTAGATGTCTATCACGTTTCTACTTTCACGAAAAAACAAATAAAGACCAAATAAAAGAGTGACTCATGCACAAATCAGGACCTAAATTCTACCCTCCCCACCCTCTCCTTTTATTATCAGATCATATGTCAATCTATCTTATTACAATAATCATTCCTTATGAGAGATCTTGCTTTCTGCTCTGTCAATTACAGGAGGCTCACCATGGTCTGAACATCTTAAGGGGAAACCCTAAGTTTTAAATAACTTTTATTGTAGTTATGTGTTATTACTTTGTCCTTGGTTATCGTCACTCTTCCTGTGTCTAATGTATAAACTTAGCTTTATCGTGGACATGCATTTATAGGAAACAACACACAGCACAGTAGATATAGGTCCTGCAGTGTCCCTAACTTCAAGAGTCTTGGGCCATATCCCCCATGGATAAAGAAGGGTTACTATGATACCATTTGCAATAACTGTGACTATTTTTTTTTAATTTTTTTTTTGGTTTTTTATTTTTATTCATTTATTTAAGAGCAACAGACAGAGAACGAGGCAGAGAGAGAGAGAGAGAGAGAATGGGCGCGCCAGGGCTACCAGCTACTGCAAACGAACTCCAGACGCGTGCGCCCCCTTGTGCATCTGGCTAACGTGGGACCTGGGGAACCGAGCCTCGAACTGGGGTCCTTAGGCTTCACAGGCAAGCGCTTAACCGCTAAGCCATCTCTCCAGCCCAACTGTGACTATTTTTATAACCTATAAACAAATCAAAAACTATATTAGAAAATAGAAAATAATGTCTCAGAAAAAAAAAATCATTCTTCCAGAGAAAAATGCTCTAATCATGTTTAGGTATCTTCTTAGCATTTACTACTATTCATACATTCATATAGACAACATGGTTGTCAAAAAAAAAATGAAAACAAGAAAAAAATAAAAAGAACATAAGGGCTTCGGAGATGAGTCAGCAGTTCATGGCTCTTGCTTGCAAAGCCTACCGTCCTGGGTTCCGTTCCCCAGTCGCCACATAAAGGCAGATGCACAAGGTGGCACAAGCAGATGGAGTTCATTTGCAGTGGCCAGAGGAGCTTGTGACTATAGTCGTTCCTTCTCACTCTCATAAATAACTACATAACATGTTTAAATAAATAAATAAAAATTTTAAAAGAAAACAGAAATCATTTGCAAAGCAGCTTTGTTGGTTAATTTTATTAAATCTTTATTTCAATGATAATGAGTTAACGTTAAGCCGGGCATGGCGCTGCACGCCTTTAATCCCAGCAGTCACTCAGGAGGCAGAGGTAAGAAGATCGCTGTGAGTTCCAGGACAGCCTGAGGCTACACAGTGAGTTCCAAGTCAGCTAGAGCAAGAAGATTCAACGTTGAAAAACTAAAAGGAAAAGAAAAGAATGAATGTTAAAGAGTTTGATGTATGTTAATGTTTTCCAAGCAACTTTTAAAAGGAAATGATGGGCTGGCGGGATGGCTTGGCAGTTAAGGCATTTGCCTGCAAGGCCAAAGGAACCCAGGTTCGATTCCCCAGGACCCACGTAAGCCAGATGCACAAGGGGGCGCACGTGTCTGGAGTTCGTTTGCAGTGGCTGGAAACCCTGGCGTGCCCATTCTCTCTCTCTCTCTCTCTCTCTCTCCCCCTCTTTCTCTGCTAGATAAATAAATAATAAAATATATTTTTAAAAAATAAAAGCAAATTATTACTGAGAAGTACTCACTGACAGACTGCTATGTGTGTGTGTGAAGCCACTGTGTTCCCTACGAGCAATACTAATGCCACTTGGAACCTTGTGAGAAATGCACATTACTAGATCCACATGAGAGTTACTGGATCAGAACCTGAAGGACGGGCTCAGACAATCACTCTAGCTTTTAAAGCTTGCTGACTTCGGAGCATGCAGTCCATGGCAAAGTGCTCCACGACGCGGAGACTCCGGGTCACGAATGCGCAGTATGTCCTTGTGCATGAACATCCTGGCTCACCATCAGGCTGGCACTTCCAGGGTCCGCATGCAAATGGCATTTTTCACATCCTGGCCTGCTTGGGGCCCGCACTCACTCCTTCCCATCACCCATCACCGTCCAGCAGCTTGCGCTGGGTGCCTCCCTCCCCTTCAAGCACTAGCCAGGCCCGACCCTGCTTAGCTTCGGAGAGCAGAGGAGATGGGGCGCCTTCAGGATGGCACTGCCTAGACTCTAAGCCTTCTCCGTTCTTCCGCCACCAACTTAACTCCCACAGTCCCACGGACTCGCCCCTGTTGCAAGGTAGCCTGTCCCTCCCACGTCTGCTCTCCCTCCCTTCTTACTCGGGGGGGGGGGGGATTAGAGCTGATCGCCACAACCACACCCCACGTGGTGCTTCCGCGCCCTTTGTTCTGTGTCTAAACTATTCACCTGGGAGACTTCCACCCTATGACATGCAGAGTGCAGCCTGCTTCTCAGCTGCAATCCTGACTCACACACAGTGGTTTTTTGAGGTAGTGCCTCTCTTTAGCTCAGGCTGACCTGGAATTCATTATGGAGTCTCAGGGTGGCCTCGAACTCATGGCGATCCTCCTACCTCTGCCTCCCCAGGGCTGGGATGAAAGGCATGAACCACCCCATCAGGCTTGACTAAATTTTTTTAAATGTATTTATTTATTTATTTTGGGTTTTCGAGGTAGGGTCTCACTCCGGCCCAGGCTGACCTGGAATTCACTATGCAGTCTCCGGGCGGCCTTGAACTCACAGTGATCCTCCTACCTGTTGCCTCCCGAGTGCTGGGATCAAAGGTGTGTGTCACCACGCCTGGCATTATTTTTATTTATTTATTCGAGAGAGAGAGAGAGAGAGAAGCAGATACAGAATGGGCACGCCAGGGCCTCCAGATGCTGCAAACGAACAACAGAGGCATGCGCCACCTTATAACATCTGGCTTCCTGGGTCCTGAGGAATCAAACCTTGGTCCTTTGGCTTTGCAGGAAAGTGCCTTAACCACTAAGCCATCTCTCTGCGCCCCCCCCCCCCCCCCCCAGCTAGTCTTACTGGAGGAAAATGTCGACCTCCACTGACAGGTCTCCCACTCTGTCCCCAGCTACTGAGCTGTCTCTTGAGTGTGACAGTTGGGATGTTTTCCACTAATCTACTCATCTATTCACCCTGCCGAGGAACACCTGATGCCTCCTCTCTCCTCCCCAAATGCCAACACCTCTCTAATGCCTGCCCTCATCCTGCCTTGCTCCCTACATTGTGGGGAGCAGGCGCAATGGGAGCTAAGCTTCCCAAGCTCCCGCCGGTGCCTCCAGGCTGACTGTGCCTTGGGTTTGCTGTGGGGAGCCCCACTTCTCGTGGAAGCCCCTCACAGAGCCGCTTGGAAAGGGCTGTGTGGGCTGCCCGGCTATCGCGACTCCTCCTCAGTCTCTGTCATCCTTTCTGCTGTGCCCGTGAGAACCCACAGAAACTGCTCTCGTGACGGCCACCCGTGTCCCTCCCTAAACGCATAAGCACTTCGTTCTCTGTGTCACTCCTCCTTCCATCAGCACTTTGCACACGGGAGGGCTTCTCTCTCCAGGATACGTCTTCTTGGCTGCCTGGGCACCTGGCTGTCTCGGTTCTCCTGGCACTTCCATACCTACCTCTCAGCCTTCCCTCGGGACTCCTTCTTACCTCCCCAGCATTGCAACAAGAAAGTGCTTGAGGACTCACACCTGGGATTGGCTACCTTCACGCACAATTTTCCCTTCGACTTGAATTTCAAAATCCATGTTCCATTGCCTAGACATCTGTACTTGTTCAGTTCATACCTTCTTTGCTCAAACAGCATCGGACACGAGATTATTCTAGCCACTGTGTGAGGAAGGCTTAACATGACTTTTTAATTTTATTAATTATTTATTTGAGAACTAGAAAGAATGAGGCAGAAGCAGGATATATATGGCGGCGCACGCCTTTAATCCCAGCACTCGGGAGGCAGAGGTAGGAGGATCACCGTGAGTTCGAGGCCACCCTGAGACTACAGAGTAAATTCCAGGTCAGCCTGGACTAGAGTGAAACCCTACCTAAAAAAATAATAAGTTAATGTGTTCTCTCTCTGTATTCATCCTTCTTCTTGCGATGTGAGTTCATACAACACCTGTGATAGCTAAACTGAAGTGAATAAGACATAAAGTGATGCAGTACTAAGGAAGCTGTGACATAAGACTAAGCAGAACATTAACCAGTGTGGTAGCCTACTAAGTGATGAAGGGGAGGGTAGCATACACACCATGGAAACACTGGGCAAAGAGATCATTTATGCTGGGGCAGGACAGAGTGAGAGATGGGGTGACCTTTACAACCTAGGACTTGTGTGTTTGTGGAAGTTTCCCTTTAATAGTATTGGGCTTGCATTGGCAGGAAACTAAAACTGTGGAAAGAGAAATTTCAGGTCAGGGGAACTAGTGTCGTGTGGGAAATTAGGTCGGTGCACAGTCTAGTTGGTGACGGTAGAGATGAAAAGAAGTAGACATGGATTTGATTGCTGGTGGGGAGTGGACAGAAGAAAGAATCAAGGGTAAGTCCCCAGCTGTGGGGCAGAGAGTGGTGGGGATTTCAAATGCGATGTGGAAAACAGAAAGGAAATTAGCTTGGGGTCTGGGAAGGTAAAAGTTCAATTTTGTTCTACTTAAGGTTCAGATGTTTGACAGATATAGGTAACAATATAGATAGTTAACTGGTGTATACAGAACTGAAATTCACTAGGAAGGACTACATTAATACATATACAATTGTTTTCAGTGCTACGGAGCAATGACATAAAAACCAAAAAACATCCCTGGGGTTTTTTGTTGTTGTTGTTGGTTGGGTCTGTTTGTTTTGCAGTGTTAGAGATGAGTTATTCTTTAACCCTGAAAAGTATCCTTTCTGTCTTTTTTTTTTCCAAGGTAGAGGGGTGTCTGTCACTCTAGCTCAGGCTGTTCTGGAATTGACCATGTAGTCTCGGGGTGGCCTCAAACTCACTCTGATCCTCCTACTTCGGGTGGGATTAAAGGTGTGCACCACCACAGCCTGCAGGCATCCTTTCAATGAGACAAATTGGAGGTCATAATGAGCTTCACTAGGGCAGCTTAACTGAGACCACTGGACATATAAGAGAATCTAGAGAGATGGTTCAGCGGTTAAGGTGCTTGCCTGCAAAGCCTAAGGACCATGGTTCGATTCCCTAATACCTCTGAAAAGCAAGATGCACAGAGTGGCTCTTGTGTCTGGAGTTCATTTGCAATGCCTAGAGGCCCTGGTGTGCCCATTCTCTCAATCTGCCTCTTTAGGAAGGTAAGGGAGGGAGGGAGGGAGGGAGGGAGGGAGGGAGGGAGGGAGGGAGGGAGGGAAGGGAGGGAGGGAGGGAGAGAGAAAGGAGAAAAGAGAAAGAATTTTTAAAAGAGGGTCCAGCTGGGGTGGCTCACACCTTTAATCCCAGCACTTGGGAGGCACAGAGAGGAGGATCACCATGAGTCCAAGGCCACCCTGAGACGACAGTGAATTCCAGGTCAGCCTGGGCTAGAGTGAAACCCTACCTCAAAAATTAAAAAAATAAAAAAAATAAAAATAAAAAGAGGATCCAGATGACAAATGAAGGGACTGGTTTGCAGGAAGAAATCATCTATTAGTCATTTTTCTCCTTGCTGCAACCAAATACCTGCTGAGAAGTGGCTTCTTTACGGAAGATTTGTGTTGGCTTACCACCTGAGAAGTTACAGCCTACGGTGGTGGAGGAAGGTATGGGGACTCTGTGGCAGTGGACATGTGGCAGCTGGTCACATTGGTATTGGTATTGGTAGTCATGAAGCAGAGAGAGAGAGAGAGAGAGAGAGGAATGCTACCACTCAGCTTGCTTTATCCTTTTCCCCTTTTACTCAGTCCAGGACCCCAGCCTGGGGGATGTTGTTACCCATTTCAGGGGGGTGTTCCTCTCTGAAACACCCTCATAGACACTCCCAGAGGTATGTTTCCTAGGTGATTCCAAATCCTGTCAAGGGCTGAAGAGATGGCTTAGCAGTTAAAGCACTTGCCTGCAAAGCCAAAGCACCTAGGACTCACATAAACCAGATGCACAGGGTGGCACATGTGTCTAGAGTTGGTTTGCAGTGGCTGAAGGCCCTGGCACATCCATTCCCTTTCATTGTATCTGCCTCTCTCTCTCAAATTTATAAAAATATAAAAACAAAGCCAGGCATGGTGGTGCATACCTTTAATCCCAGCACTGGGAAGACAGAGGTAGGAGGATCGCTGTGAGTTCAAGACTACTCTCAGACTATATAGTGAATTCCAGGTCAGCCTGGGCTAGAGCGAAAAACCACAAGTAAAAAAAAAAAAGAAAAAGAAAAAGAAAAAGAAAAAGAAATGAATCCTGACACGTTGACTATAAAGATTAACCACCAAGGGGCACTTCTTTCCCTGATAGAGACAGAAGTGCTCACATACAGCAGGGGATGCGCTCGGGGCTCACGGGAAGATGAGAACAGTCTGCCCTTGGGTCCTCCACAAACGAAGGCAGAGGAGAGTGCAGACAAGGGGGAGCAAGAATTAGGGTGAAAGTGAGAGGAAAATATGCAAAATAATTGTGGGGATTGGGATAAAAGTGAGCATATGAGAAATAGCCTCAGTTGTAAAATAAAATGAATGGATTGATGACTTCTTCAGAAAGTAACGTTTGCTATGAGAGCCCAAATTTCATGTCTAATTCATTTCATTCAGAATTTTAAAATGGATTTGTAGAAGGCACAGGCCATAAGAAAATCATTTGCTATGTAAGTACAAAGGAAATGTAAGGTTTTTTTTTTTTAAATCTTGAAATGATAAGAATTGATTTATTACCCTAAAGCAAATAGTTACCTATTGCCTGTGATGAAAACAATAGGGAAAAAAAATTAATCAGCAGGAATTCTGTCCATTGTCACTTAAGTGAAACCGTTTCCTTGCTTTGTAATCCATGTGGAAATGTTCGCAGGGCAAGGAGTCCGCAGTAAGGAACAAACAGTAGCGAGGAGACAAACAGGAAATTACTCCACCTTAAGTCTGTCGGTCAGTCCAGCAGCCTATTCCAGGCTCCCTGGCTCAGGGGTCTGCCTGCTCTTCTTGTCTTGCCCTCCAGCAGAGTCACAAACACCCCAAAATAATGAGTGAGGGAGGGCCGTGGAAATGTATCCATCACCCGTGTTTGCTGGCTATTCTAAGTGATTCGACCTAAGTCACAAAGAGTCCATGCAACCGAGTCTCTGGTGACAAGAAAACTCAACAGCTGTCAGGGGCACCCACCAGGCACGTGGCACTTCCTTCCTTGGGCCTGGCACCGCCTCCCTGGTGCTTCCATTGCTGTCAGTCTGTCCCACAACAATTGTTCACGACTCTAATGCTTTCTCCATATGCTGTCCCTTCAAAGAGGAAGACCAGACTGGAGAGGGGACCCATGCGCGTAACCACCTGCTCTTGGATTGAACATGTGACCTTCTCAGTGGCACAGTACTCATACCTGGTAATGGGAACCAAGTCAGAACCCCTGGATACGAAACTCATAGACCCCAAGAGAACGTCCACTGCTCTTTGGCTAAGAAGAGTGAGTGTACACGACAGTAAAGTCTCTCAAGGGGCTGGAGAGATGGCTTAGTGGTTAAGATGCTTGCCTACAAAGTCTAAGGACTCAGGTTTGATTCTCCAGTACCCATGTAAGCCAGATATACAAGATGGCACATGCATCTGGAGTCCATTTGCAGTGGTTGGAGGCCCTCGTGTGCCCATTCTCTGTTTCTCTCTCTCTCTCTCTCTCTCTCTGATTAATTAAATACAAAAAAATGTTTAAGTCTCTCAGGGCTGGAGAGATGGCTTAGCAGTTAAGGCACTTGCCTGCAAAGCCTAAAGACCCATGTTTGACTCTCCAGATCCCATGTAAGTCAGATGCACAAAGGTGAGGCAAGCGCAAGGTCTTACATGCCCACTAGGTGGCACAAGCATCTGGAGTTTAATTGCAGGGATTGAGGCCTGGCGTGCCAAATCTCTTCCCACCCCCCTCTGTCTTTATAAAAAGTCTTTCAAATAACTAAACTTTTCTCCTTTAACCCAAGCTGCTCTCACATTTGGTTGGAGAATGTTTTCTCTTACAAATGGCAACAAATACTGGGGACATCCAGGACATACCAGTATGAGAAAAGATAGTCATCCGAGCGTGGTGGCGCATGCCTTTAATTGCAGCACTCAGGAGGCAGAGATGGGAGGATTGCCATGAGTTCAAGGCCACCCTGAGACTACATAGTGAATGCCAGGTCATCCTGAGAACAGAATGAGACTAACTTGAAAAACAAAACAAAACAAAACAAAAAAAAAACAACGACAGTCAACTGCCTACCACGCGACAGGTCACCTCTACCATATCTTCTGGGGCCCAGGAGTCATTGCAGGAGAAGCAGTGATACAAGAATTGCTCAACTACTAAACCTGAAAACCAGAACAATGGTGACAGACAGACACCATGGTCATTCAAATCTCATCAAAGCAGAAATTTAGAGGCCACAGAGAATCCAACACTAAATCATATCTCTAACTTCCCTGCCAAGGCTCAGGGAATATTGCAGAAGAAAAGGCAGAAAGATTGTAAAAGCATCAGGATGAACAGGACTATCCTGAAGCACAGTCACCCCCCACCCACCACCCACCCAAACACACACACACACAGACACACACAGACTGACGGTCGCATTCAGGACTCCACCAGGAATACCAATAACCCACTGAAGAGAACCTCAAAGGAAGGGGGCGGGGGAGAGGGGGTACAACAGTATAATCTTTTGTTTTGTTTTGTTTTTGTTTTTTGAGGCAGGGCTCACTCTAGCCCAGGCTAACCTGGAATTCACTATGGAGTCTCAGGTGGCCTCGAACTCATGGTGATCCTCCTACCTCTGCCTCCCGAGTGCTGGGATTAAAGGCATGTGCCACCATGCCCCGCTAAGAGTGTAACTTTTGAATTCTACTCAGCAGTAAGAAAAAATGAAACATTGAAATTTGTAGAAAAATGCTCAGACTTGGAATGGATCATTCTAAGTGAACTCACGCAAACACAGAAAAACAACTGTTGTATGGTCTCACTCATCTGTGGTTCCTAACCTGAATCAGCCTGGAGTTGTTGACATAACTGAACAGCATCTCGAGGCTTGGACAATAGGGAGGGTAGGGCTTGGGGTGAAAGGGGCACAAAACTGAATCCAAATTGAACTGGTACCATAGAATACTGTATCCTGGAAGTCAGACTAAAATGGAACCCTCAAGAGGACTTTAAATGGAGCACCTGAATCAAAGGGCCCTAGAGAGGATGAGATGAAACTTAATTTCTCCTATAACATAAATTTCTCCTGTTTATCTTTCTTCTCTTTTTCTTTTCTCTTGGCACTGGCCTGTAATTCCCTGTACTAGGATGTGGGTTCCATCCACAATGAGCTGTTGATCAGAGAGACCTACTACATTTCCCAAGACAAACAAGACAGACATCTGTCAGAACACTTGATTACCCACCAGAGGTTAGTGGTAAAACCCTACTTCTGAGGACACCATACACTGTCGGCCCAGACCATGGAGACACCTGGTTAGAATCCAGAGTACAGCCAGTCCCCAGACAATTAGCCCATCGAGTTCTGGAAGGCTCTACATGAGCTACCAGAGGAAAGTGCCAACATCTGTCCAACTCAATGTCTAAATGACTCAGAAGCAAACAACTTGATGTGATGCTCACACAAGTGCAATAGTGGCACACAGCCATGGTAGGTAACCAACCGCTCTTGGATTGGCTAACAGATCCATTCAGTGGAAAGGAAACCGTATCTGGAACTGGGAAACAAGTCAGAATAATATCCAGATAATGGTTCTGTTTTCCATTGTCTAGCTCCCACTAACCTTGGGCTATGAGGGTCTATACCCTTTAAATTCTCTCTGAATTAATAATGGTTATCCCATTTAATCAGTGCCGACTTCACTCTCCGTTGGAGAATCTGCTTCTCTTTTTCAGATGATAGCTGGACCTGAGGAGATAAATGACCCAGCACACTCCACCCCAGCCCCGGCTGAAACCACAGAGGAATTGGGAAATAAGCAAAAGTGCTGCTTTCTTAAGTGAATCTGATATCAGCACAAGGGTGATGGAGAAAGACACTGAGGACACTCAACACCTACCAAACCAGAGATCCAGATGCTCCTAAGGGCCCATCACTGAAGTCGACTTTAAATGCAGCATGGCTCAGGGAATTTTGCAGAAGAGGAGGCAGAAAGATTGTTAGAGCCACAAGTTGAGACATTTTGCACAGAGACATTGCCTCTCCCCTTTCCCATAATGCATGACCCACAATCCCCATGAGGTTGACTTGCATCCCCAATGAGAAAAGCCTCTTCAGAAAGGGGTAGGGAGGAGGGAAATGATGGTGCCGACATGTGTTGTTTGCATACTAAATATGTTCTTATCTAAAAAAAAAATCCCTTAAAAATAATAAAAATAAAAATGAATTAATTTTAAAAAAAGAGAACAGATGTGGTGGTGCACATCTTTAATCCAAGCACTCTGGAGGCAGAGGTATGAGCATCACCATGAGGTTGAGGCTACCCTGAGACTACATAGTGAGGACAACATGAATCTGGGCTAGAGCAAGATCCTACCTAGAATAAACATAAAGAAAAAAAAAGAATATCACAAAAGTAAAAAAAGAATTATGTGAAAAATAATTTTATTCTTCCCTTTATTTTCTTGATGTTATAGAAGGTTAGGACACTAATAAAAAATCCAGAAATCAATACCATCCGACACTACCTACAAGGACTAGAGGTGGCTACCTTCTTTCCTTTCTCTGTCTTTTTGTGAGTCAGGGTCTCACCGTGTGAACCTGGCTAGCCTGGAAGTTAACTCATTATGTAGACATTATGTGGACAATCTTCTTGACTCTACCTTCAAAGGACAAGTTAGGCAAGGTTCTCAAACTTATAATCCCAGTACATGGAGGCTGAGGCAGAAGGCCAGCCTGGATGACATAGAGAGACTTGTCTCATAAAAAGATCTAGCTGTGTGAAGTAGTCCCAGGAGGAGTCACAACCACATTTAGGACATGTCTGGTGGTCCACAGCAGGTATCAGGAGAAGTCACAACCACATGCAGGACATCTCTAGCTTTGTACAACATGTCTCAGGACATGTCACACCACATTCAGGACATCTCTAGGTGTGTACTGCAGGTCTCAGGAGAAGTCACAACCACATGCAGGACATCTCTCACTGTTTACAGCAGGTCTCAGGAGATGTCACAACCACATGGAGGACATCTCTCACTGTTTTCAGCAGGTTACAGGAAGGGTCACAACCACATGCAGGCTGTCTGTAGCTATGTACAGCAGGTACCAGTAGAAGTCACAACCACATGCAGGACATCCCTCGCTGTGCACAGCAGGTCTCAGGAGAAATCAAAACCACGTGCAGGACCTCTCTACCTGTGTATATAAGGTCTACAGAGAAGTCACCACAACATGCAGGATGTCTCTACCTGTGTACATAAGGTCTACAGAGAAGTCACAACCACATGCAGGACATCTCTAGCCATGTACAACAGGTCTAAGAAGGACTCACAACCACATGCAGGACATCTCTAGCTGTGTACAGCTGGTCTTCAGAAAAGTCACAACCACACGCAGGACATCTCGAGCTGCACAGCAGTTCTCAGGAGAAGTAAGTCACAACCACATGCAGAGCAGCTTTAGTTGTGTGTAGTAGGCTTTGAGTATTCATGGCTTATAGTAAACAACTTGCAATGAAGTTATTTATTTCTTAGTACTTTTTTGAGACAGTGTCTCATTTAGCCCAGGCTGTGCCTGGCCTCAAGTTCATTATGCAGCCAAAGATATGCTGAACTCCTGATCCTATGCCTCCGCATCCCAAGTACCAGAATGACAGGTGTGTACCACCTTGTTGGCTATACTAAGTATTAACAAAACATTGAGATAACTAATTTCTGGGTTGGAGGGATTGCTTAGTGGTTAAGGCATTTGTCTGCGAATCCAGAGGACCCAGGTTTGATTACCCAGTACCCACATTAGACAGATGCCCAAGCAGGTGCACGTGTCTGGAGTTGCTTTGCAGTGCTTTGGCATGCTTTTGCCAATTCTCTTTCTCTCTCTCTTTCTATGTCAAATAATAAATTAATAAAATAGTTTTTAAATAAGAAATAACTAATTTCTGAAAAATTACAATTAAAGTGATTGTGTGGCATCTTTGAGGTAAATAATGAATACCCCCCCCTCCACACACACACCAATACACTCAATAAATACTGTAATAGAAAAACCAGCATCTGATAGGAAACATTGTTCTCGAGGCCTAGAGCAGCTGGTTTGGTTGCAAAAGAGTGCTCCAAGCATGAGGGACACTTCAGAGGCCGAGTCCATAGCAACCACCACATCCTGGCTTGGCCTCTTCCTGCATGGTGGGCGCCTGCTCTGTCGGCGCCCGTTCCTTTATAGACTCTTCAGCCCTTGTGTCCCATCCTGAGTTTAGTACGGCCTGGCATTGAAGCCCTCACCACCCTCCCTGACACTCTTAACCTCCAAGAAGAAAGAGGACGAGGAGAGAAGAGGGAACACTTTTTTTAATTTAATTTTTATTAACATTTTCCATGATTATAAAAAAAAAATCCCATGGTAATACCCTCCCCCCCACTTTCCCCTTTGACATTCCATTCTCCATCATATTACCTCCCCATCTCAATCATTGTACTTACATATATACAATACCAACCTCTTAAGTACCCTCCCTCTTTCCTTTATTTATTTATTTTTTAATTATTTATTTATTTATTTGAGAGTGACAGACACAGAGAGAAAGACAGAGAGAGAGAGAGAATGGGCGTGCCAGGGCTTCCAGCCTCTGCAAACGAACTCCAGACGCGTGTGCCCCCTTGTGCATCTGGCTAACGTGGGACCTGGGGAACCGAGCCTTGAACCAGGGTCCTCAGGCTTCACAGGCAAGCGCTTAACCGCTAAGCCATCTCTCCAGCCCCTCTTCCCTTTATATCTCCTTTTTAACTTACTGGCCTCTGCTACTAAGTATTTTCCTTCTCCCGCAGAAGCCCAATCATCTGTAGCTAGGATCCACATATGAGGGAGAACATGTGGTGCTTGGCTTTCTGGGCCTGGGTTAAGGAGGGAACATTTTGACCTTCAGCTGCTCACTTTGCCCTCTGCTCATGCCACACCCCACCCTCTGGCCAGGCCCTCTGGTCACACCCTGGGTCATACCCTCGGTCATCACAGGATTCTTAGAGCAGCTCTTTCCAGAAGTAGGTTCCATCAGGTATCACTGATACCATCTCATCAGTCTGCCTTTCTGCCTAGGGGTAGGAACCTTTGCCCGTCTCTGGCGGGTTTGCTTGAATCTGCCTGACTGTGACTCTTAAACTCTTCAGAAGTCGTCTGTGTGTCTCTCGATGAGCTGAGCACACCTCACAGGGTTGCAGTGAGGATTACATAAATGAAAACATAAAAACATTGTTCAAGGCTGGAGAGATGGCACAGGGCTTAAGGCACTTGCTTGCAAAGCCTGAAGGCCTGGGTTTAATTTCCCAGTACTCGTGTAAAGCCAGATGCACAAAGTGGCACATCTGGAGTTTGTTCGCAGTGGCAGGAAGCTGTGGCAGACCCGTTACCCCTCTATGCTTGCAAATCAATCAATATATTTTTTAGAAAAGCCACTATTCAGAGCAGTACAGGTTGCAGACTAGATGCTGTCTAAGGGTTAGCGATTGTTATGGCTGAAATTGCTCCACCTGCTTTTCCTACCAGTCTTGAAAGATATGACCAAGTCTGCCAGGAACAGAGAGGGCTCTGTTTCTGAAAAGCTTCAGGTGCCTCAAGGCCTCGATCAGCCTCTCTCCACCAGGATGTCCACAGTGTTGGATGGAGCAGCCAGCCTACGTGAGGGCTGGGTCAGGCTGCCAGGCTCCCAAAATTAAAATAATAATAATAAAAATCAAGAGGCTGGGGAGATGGCTCAGTGGTTAAAGGTACTTGTTTGCAAAAGCCTGCCTGACTGGGTTTAGTTTTCCGGTATCCATGTAAAGCCAGGTGCACAAAATGGAGCATGCATCTGGGGTTCATTTGCAGTGGTATAAGGCCCTGGTGCACCCATTCTCATTCTCTCTTTCTCCTCACAAATAAATAAAAATATTTCTTAAAAATCAAGTTCAGGGGCTGGAGAGATGGCTTAGTGGTTAAGCGCTTGCCTGTGAAGCCTAAGGACCCCGGTTCGAGGCTCGATTCCCCAGGACCCACATAGCCAGATGCACAAGGGGGCGATCACGTCTGGAGTTCGTTTGCAGTGACTAGAAGCCCTGACGCACCCATTCTCTCTCTCCCTCTCTGTCACTCTCAAATAAATAAATAAAAATAAACAAAAAAAATTTAAAAAAAAATCAAGTTCAGGCCAGACATGGTGGAACAACATGCCTTTAATCCCAGCACTCAGGAGGCAGAAGTAGGAGGATCACTGAGAGTTCAAGACCACCCCGAGACTACATAGTGAATTCCAGGTCAGCCTGGACTAGAGTGAAACCCTACCTCAAAAAACCAAAACCAAAAAACCAAGTTCAGGATTTAATAGATGGCTCAGCAATTAAAGTCACTTGCTTGCAAAGCCTGATGGCCCGGGTTTGATTCTCCAGTACCCACATAAAGCCAGTCATACAAAGCAGCACATGTACCTGGAGTTTGTTTGCAGCCATAAAAAGGCCTGGCATGTCCATATTCTCTCTTTCTCTCTCCCCTCTCTGTATCTCTAGCTCCCTAAATTAATAATCACATTGGAGACAAGACCAATAGGGGTTTAAATCCTGGCACTGCCAGTGCAGACTTGTTTGATCCACAGATAACTTGATGCCATTAAGCTATCAAACTCACTGAACTTTTAAGACATGTGCTTTGCCGTAGCAAAATTATACCTCAAGGCCGGGCGTGGTGGCGCCCGCCAGTAATCCCAGCACTCGGGAGGCCGAAATAGGATTGCTGTGAGTTTGAGGCCAACCTGAGACTACAGAGTAAATTCCAAGTCAGCCTGAGTTTAGAGCAAGACCCTACCTTGGGAAAACAAAACAAAACAAAAGGATGAAATGAAGTGTCCCTTTTAACTTGGCCCTTGCATTTCACAGTATCATTTTTACTGACATCACCTTGCTAGTGTCCGTAGCCCCAAATTTAGTTTTATCTGAAAATTCCCACATGCTACTGAGTCACGTGGCTTTGTGTTTGTAAGCCTCAGTGACTCTGATCATAGGAAACAAAATTTTTTTCTCTGGGGCTGGTTTAGTCTGAAGTAGAAGTTGGGGTCCTTTGCATAAGGTCTCCCTATGCCCAGGAG
This sequence comes from Jaculus jaculus, assembly GCF_020740685.1. Classification (NCBI taxonomy): domain Eukaryota; kingdom Metazoa; phylum Chordata; class Mammalia; order Rodentia; family Dipodidae; genus Jaculus; species Jaculus jaculus. The sequence goes on from NC_059123.1 coordinate 8,744,090, forward strand.
CTTAGTCCTTTTTACGTCAGGCCAGCCAGCACCTCCATCGTGATTCAGGCCATCTCCAGTCTCCCGGCTTCCCTGTGACCCAAGGATAAGTCACAAACCAGAGAGTGGTCATGAAGAGAAAACATTCTTGCTTGACTCATTGGAGGTTTAACAGCCCAAAGAACCAAGGCCAAGCCTTTCTTAGGAAAGCAGGAAAAACCTGCCCCAGAAAATGTGGGAAGGGAGGAGAGAAGCTTGGCGTGTAGCTCGGGGACACGGCATTTGTCCAGTAGGCAAGAGACACTAGATGTTTGGATGTGGTCCCTCGGCATGAGAGAGAGCGGGAGGGAAAGGAAGAAAGGGAAAAAAGGGAGAGGAAGGGAAGGAGGGAACAAAACATGGGCTGGAGGGCTGTAGAGATGGCTCAGCAGTTAAGGCACTTGCCTGCAAAGCCTAACAACCTGGGTTCAGTTCCCTGTACCCACATAAAGCCAGATGCACAAAGTGGCACATGCATCTGGAGTTTGTTTGCAGTGGCTGGAGGCTCTGGCATGCTCATTCTCTCTCTCTTTGTCAGTCAGTCTGTCTCTCTCTCTCTGCTTGCAAATAAGTAAATTTAAAAGAAAAAGAAAAGAGAAGAGGGGTGGATTTGGGAGAGGAGAGTAAGTAATACCTGTTACAGGTTAAAGGCCAGGCATGGTGGCACACATACGCCTTTCATCCCAGCACTCAGGAGGCTGAGGTAGGAGTATCACCGTGAGTTCAAGGCCAGCCTGGGGCTACAGAGTGAGTTCCAGATAAGCCTGGGTTAGAGCAAAACCCTACCATGGAAAAAAATGAAATGACTACAAGTGAGCATGAGTTGAAGAAACTGAACCAACCACAGATCAGACCTTGCGCTGTTTACAACTGTCCTGGGATAGTAATCATATGAAACGCTATAGCTGTGTATATCTGTGTATGCATACATGTCAGAAAAGTTAGGAGCACGGGAGCCTAAAATCTTTCTTGCAAAGTCAATATTACATATTAAAGGCTCTGAGAAGCTCTGTAACAAATATGTCCATGGTGCTTAGTTGGAGCAGTCTCCAGTCTCCTTTGAATCATAACACTTCTTGGCCCAACTATTGACACCTGTGAAACAAGTCCCGCTGAACACTAGCAATCAAATGATGCTTTCATTCTTCTTAAATTCAGTCACTTGCCAATGTTTTTATTTTTACTCTATTTTTTCTTTCTTTTTTTTTTATTTTTAGAGAGAGCAAGACAGAGATACACACACACACACACACACACACACACACACACACACACACACACACACAGAGAGAGAGAGAGAGAGAGAGAGAGAGAGAGAGAGAGGGAGGGAGGGAGAGAAAATTGGCATTCCAGGGCCTCAGCCATTGTATCCTAACTCCAGAGGCTTACACCACCTAGTGGGCATGTGCGACCTTGCGCTTGCCTCACCTTTGTACTTTCTTAGGATCTGGAGAATCAAACATGGGTCCTTAGGCTTTGCAGGCAAGCACTTTAACTGCTTAGGCACCTCTCCAGTCGCACTATCTGTTTATTTTAATATAATTCCTAATAACTATAAAATGCCTTCAGTGTCAATGTTCTTGGGGGGGGGTGGCATCTGTAAAAGGAATGAAGACATGGTAAAACTGGAGAATAGAGGTCATTTCAGTCAAGACCCCAGAGGGAGGAGCTGACAGCTGATAAAAGAATTCCTGTACCCCAAAAAATGGATCAAAGTATGAGGGTTGGGTTAGAGGAACTCTTGAATGGCTTTCTAATTTAGTTAAGGGACTACAGGGGAAAACTCAGTAACAGCTTACCTATATCTGCTTCAGACATTGGCAGACTAGGGGCCTCAGGTCCATTGTAAGCTGAGGAATAATCTACGATTGTCACAGATGCTAAAACTATTTATTTATTTATAAATGAAAAACAGAGAAATAAAAAGCAAGCAGAAAGAGAGAGAACAGAGAGAGAGAGAGAGAGAGAGAGAGAGAGAGAGAGAGAGAGAGGGAGGGAATGGGCATGTCAGGGACTTGAGCCACTATAAACAAACTCCAAATGCATGCACCACTTTGTGAATCTGGCTTTACATGGGTACTGGGGAATCGAACTTTGCTCATTAGGCTTTGTAGGCAAGTGACTTAATCGCTGAGCTATCTATCTAGGCCCCTAAAACTCTTTTTAACTGGTCTATCATAGTCTTGATATCACTCAATTTTACATGAAAATACATCTAAGAATAAAGAATTCAAAAATAAATTTTGACTGAATTTATATATAAATATGTTATAAAAATAGTATATAACATATATGTTCACACATGAACATGGGGATTGAATCCACGTCATTGCACCTCATAATTTGCTCCACCACGCTCATTGTTTTCAAAACAAGGTTCCATGTAGCCCAGAGATGGCTCGGAGGACAGCTCAGCAAGCATAAAGGCTGAGGAGGCCTCATAGACCTCTTGAGCTCAATCCTCAGGAGCACATAAACATGTGGGCGTGGCCGTGCACATCTGCAACCCCTGCACCCCTGATGTTCAGCTCTGACCCCCCCCCCACACACACACCTGTGAACACACCCTGCTGCAGGAGAGCCAGGGAGTGTGTCACAGGCACATACGCATGCACCCCCCCCACACACACACACATACATACACGCACACACAAGAGGAAAAAAACTGCGGGAAAAGCAGACTTCCCCAAGTCAATACAGAAAGCCAGTCAGGGGCTCTTCCCACAGGTAAGACTTCAAAGATGGTCATTTAACTCTAAACAGCTAGGTCCCCCTGCTGGTGACTCAGAAAATTACCTTTTAATGAACGGTGCCAATTTTGCCCAGAGTGATAGAGACCAGATTGATCCTACTTCACCTTTACCAAAGTGGACCAATCCCAGGCATGCAGCATGCTGTCTACAGGCGATATTCCAATAAGTAGCTTTGACTAGAGTTCCCCAGGATTTTTTTTCCATATATATATATATAAAATATACCAATGTGAGCCGAGCGTGGTGACACACGCCTTTAATCCCAGCACTTGGGAGGCAGAGGTAGGAGGATCGCCGTGAGTTCAAGGCCACCCTGGGGCTCCATAGTGAATTCCAGGTCAGCCTGGGCTAGAGTGAGACCCTACCTCAAAAAAAAAAAAAAGGAAATATACCAATGTACCAATGTGTCCTTTATTAAACAGCTTGTTAACATAGTCAAAACCAAAAAAAAAAAAAAAAATTGAAACCTGTCTGAAGCGTCTAAAGGAGTCAATGATTTAGGACACTTCCACCAGAATCATTCGTTATGACCTCATACCAGCTTCTATCTTTTCTTATGCTACAAAGACCGCTGCACACGCTTCACAGCGACGTGTGCATGATGCAATTCGGACTAAAACTATAAAGGGTAACCAGCCGTCAGTCCTCTCAGTGCCGTGGACTCACTTGCGCTTCACTGAGAGAATGCCTCTTTCCTCCTCCAGGAGTCGAGGACCAGTGCACGTGGGGGCGTGGCTCGTCCGCTGCCCTGCCTCCAGCAGTTAGACCATAGTGCGCCACCAGTAAACACCTTTAAACTTTTAATTAAGGTGCTGCTTGTGAGAGCTTTTTTTTTTTAATTTTTACTTATTTTATTCGTTGGGGAGAGAGAGGGGCAGATAGAAAGACAATGAGCATGTGGGACAAACTCCAGACACATGCGCCTCCTTGTGCATCTGGCTTCCATGGGTCCTGGCGAATTGAACCTGGGTCCTTTGGCTTTGTAGGCATGTGCCTTAACCACTAAGTCACCGATCCCGCCCTTGTGAGAGCTTTTAGTCCGGCCTTCTAAAATCTTGCTTGCCTCTGTATGCCCAACATTCAGATGGCCACTTGAGCGGGACTTGTGAGGAAGGGTGCTTTCATCACTGACCATCATCACTCACCCTTAAAAGGATGAGCCACTCAGCTCCTTCCCAGGCATGGTGGGGTATCTGTTAGCTGGCTACAGTAAGCCACAGGAGTGGTGCCTTGTTCTCGTATTGTTTATGTGGTGCTGGGATTGGGACCTCATGCACGCTAGGGATGACACCATTGTTATTTATTTTTATTTTTTATTTATTTTTAGAAAATGTATTATTTATTTAAGCTTGGCATGGTGGCACACGCCTTTAATCCCAGCACTTGGGAAGCAGAGGTAGGCGGATCGCCATGAGTTCGAGGCCACTCTGAGACTACATAGTGAATCCCAGGTCAGCCTGGGCTAGAGTGAAACCCTACTCAAAACAAACAAAAAATTCATTCATTTATTTATTTTATCTGAAAGAGAAAAAGAGGAAGGGAGAGAGAGAGAGAGTCAGATAGAGGGAGAATGAGCGAGTCAGAGCCTCCAGCTGCTGCAAACGAACTCCAGATGCATGTGCCACCTTGTGCATCAGGGTCCTTTGGCTTTTAACTGCTAAGCCATCTCTCCAGCCCAGTGATGACAGCATTTTGAGTACAGAAAAAAAATGAGTGGGTCTGTGTGGGACACAGGAAGCAGAATCTGATAGGAGTTCCCTCTCGTGGTTGGCTTGGTCCAGGAGTTCACTCTTACACACGTCCTTGTGTCTCTTTTCTGGGAACCTTGTATATTTATCATCTGTCAGGAAGAGTAGAATGTTCACATGCACATCCAAAGTGAATTACTTTCCAGAAATGTTCTCGGAAAACAATGCCTGTTTGTCCCCATGGACAACTAGACGGGCAGTGGGTGGGGAGGCCAGGAACTGCGTTCTCTCTGGACATCAGCGTGGGCAGCTGCTCTGTCCAGCAGTGAGAGAGCAATGCCTTGCTCTCCTGTACCAAGTTCCAGCCATGCCTAGACGGCACCAAGGGACATCAGCATGACTTGTTTATAAGCGTGAAGTTACTAGGAGGGATTTCATCCCAGTCTCTCTGAAAGTATACTTCTCCTGCTTCAGGGCCAATGACAGAGAGCCTGGGTTACAGCCAAGCCTGGAAGCCAGCAAGTGTTCGTTCCGTGTGTCATGTGTAGCACCAAATGCCTGAAGGAAATATCAACGGCGATAATCCCCAAGAAATTCAGAAACTTTCCCAGCTAGTGATGACAAATAAGAAACAGGTTAGAAGGGGGCTGGAGAAATGGCTTAGCTTTTAGGGCACTTGCCTGGAAAGCCAAAGGACCCAAGATTCGATTCTCCAGGATCCACATAAGCCAGATGCACAAGGTGGCGCAAGCATCTGGAATTGGTTTGTAGTGGCTAGAGGCCCTGATGTACCCATTCCCTCTATATATAACTATCTCTTTCCTTCTCTTTCTCTCTCGCCAATAAATAATTAAATAAAAAAAGAACAGGTTAGAAAGGTGAGGTCTAGTCAGGGTTAGAAGGGTGAGGTCTAGTTAGGATTAGAAGGGTGAGGTCTAGTTAGGATTCCAGAAGAGAATACTTCAAAAAGCAGCTCAAACTAGGGAAGGCTTACTTCGATTCAGCACCTTCAGCCTTGGTTGGGCGCCATTGTTCTGAGGCCCGTGCAGAAGTCAGATCTAATGAATGCATACCACAGTAAAGCTGGCTGGGAGTGAAAGGGAGAGGAGGAGGAGGAGGAAGGAGAGAAAGGAGAGGAGGGAGGGAGAGAAAGGAGGGAGGGGGAGACAAAAAAGAGAGGGAAGAGGGAGGGAGAGAAAGGAGAGAGAGGGAGGCGGCGAGAAAGGAGAGGGAGGGAAGGAAAGATAGAAGGTAGAGGGAGGGAAGGAGAAAAAGAGAGGGAATAAAGGTGGGAGAGAAAGGGAGGGAGGAAGGAAGACAAGCAGAGGGAGGGAAGGAGAAAAAGAGAGGGAATAAAGGTGGGAGAGAAAGGGAGGGAGGAAGGAAGACAAGCAGAGGGAGGGAAGGAGAGGGGGAAGGAGTGTAAGAAAGGAGAGGTTGGGAGGGGTGAAGATAAGGAGAGGGTAGGATGGTGGTATGGAAAAGAGAGGGAGGGAGGGAGAGAAAGCCTAAGGAAGAAAGGAGGGAGCGAACGGCTAAGGAGGGAAGAGGGCGAAGGAGGGAGAGGAAGGAGAGGGAGTGAACGAGGGATAGAAAATAGAGGTCATCCTGCCATGAAGGCTTGGATATGGACATGTTCCAGACTCCATGCTGACAGTGATATTTGGTTTCCTATCTGCCGTGGCTCACTGATTCTTCAGGGCTTGTCCCTCAAGCTTGATGTCCAGCTATGGCTCAGGCCACTCAGAAGACACGTCTGCCACGTGGGTGCTACAGGCTCCTGCGTATCAACACGTGGTCCCCAGCATGTGGCAGTCTGGGGAGCTTATGGAATCTCAGGAGCCGGGTAGCTGGCCCGGGCTCCCATTCCTGGTTCTGCTTCCCGATCATGCACAAACCAAGAGGTGCTCCGCCCGCCCGCCATGCCTTCCCTGCAGGCGCTGCCTCTGTCCTCTCAAACTGTGAACCAAGATACCTCCTTTCTACTTCAGTTGCTTTTCGTCAGGTACTTGGTCCCAGCAACAAAAAGGAACTAATACAAAGTGTAATTGGGACTGGAGAGATGGCTTAGTGGTTAAGACACTTGCCAGCAAAGCCAAAGGACCCAGGTTCCGTTCCCCAGGATCCATGAAAAGCCAAATGCACAAAGCGTAAGTCCCACCTACCAGTATTGAGCCCTCCTCAAACCTTTTTTTCCTTGGGTATTCTCCATTAGCTGAGGATGAGACCCAGAGCCCTGTGCATGCTGGGAAAGCTCCCTAGCACTGAGCTGCATTCTCGCCCCAAGATACCTTTCTTAGCCTCCTTTATAGTCCCAGTCCTGGTTTAATACTTCATATTGAACCCTCTCTGTTCAATTTGCTGGATGGTTTGTGTCTCTTGATTGGCCACAGTCAGTCACCGTGAATCTTAACTTTTTTTTTTTTTTTCAATTCTTTCATTTCTATGACTAGCTTGGTTAAGTTTAAAAAAAAAATATTTTCACTTATTTATTTGCAGAAAGAGAGAGAATGGGCACACCATGGCCTCTTGCTACTGTAAATGAACTCCAGATGCATGTGCCACTTGTGCATCAGGCTTCATATAGATACTGAGGAATTGCACCCAGGTCATCAGGCTTTGCAAGCAAGTGCCTGTAATTGCTGAACCACCTGTCCAGTCCCTCCTTTCTTTCTTTCTCTCTCTCTTTCTTTCTTTCTTTCTTTTTCATTTTTCTTTGTGTGTGTACTGTATGTGGTCTATATGTACGCCATCTGCCATGTCATTTGCTATCTTACATTTACTATCTTTCTCAGTCTAAAAATTTGAAAGTTTTAGTCTAGAAAGTTGCCTTTAATTTTTAAAACATCAAAACAATTGTGCATGCACAGCAACTCAAAATATATAAAATACTTTCACATATGTTGTAGGTATCTTCTCATTGCTAGGATAGAGCGCCCAACCAAAAACAGCTGATGGCAGGAAGGTTTTTTTTTTTTAAATTTTGGCTTACAGTATTAAAAAATATATTTAATTAATTTATCTATTTGGGAGAGATAAAGAGGGAGAAAGAGAAAGAATGGGTGTATGGGCGTGCCAGAGGCTCCAGCCACTGCAAACGAACTCCAGATGCCTGTGCCCCCTTATGCATCTGGCTTACGTGGGTTCTGGAGAATTGAACCAGGATCCTTTGGCTTTACAGGCAACTGCCTTAACCGTATTGGCTTACAGTTTTAAGGGGAAAGCTTCGTGAGGGCAGGGGAAAGCAGGACACGAGCAGAGGCTGGACGTCACCTGTGCCACAGTGGGTGGAAACCAATGGCAGGAGAGTGAACCAAACTTTAGCAAGGGGGAACTGGCTAGAACACCTCTAAGCCCTCCCCCAGCAAGGCTCCACCTCCCAAACTGCCACCAGCTAGGGACCAAGGGTTCAGGACATACGAGTTTATGGGGGACATTTGATTCAAACCACTGCAACATACATAGCATGTCATGCCTCTGTACATGAAATCACTTAGAGCAGCTGCCAAAACTCTTGAGTATGGAAGAGTGTCTTTCTGGTGCACATGCTGTCAAACTACCACCTGTGTCCTTCTTACTGACGGTGAGTCCATTCATCACCACCAGTGGAACCTTCCTGAAGCGTGCACACATGCCATTTACTTTACTAGGTAGCTATGTAGGAGGCACCAGCTAGGAATAGGTCTCTACAGGACTGCAGGTTGCTCAATGGCAAACTGAGTTTGCATGCCCCGCTGGCAATTTAGGACATCAGAGGGAAGGCAAGAGACTGATTCAATATTCTCAAAGATGTCCCAGCAAGTGAAGGGAAATTGTGACCTCTACCTCAGCAGAGCGAGCTAAAAGGACCACACAACTAAGGCAGCCTTTCTGTTGCCTTACCCAACTCAGACATCAAAAGACAAGTGTCTCAGTCCGAAGGGCATCAGCTTCTTTAAGCAAGGTCGTTCCTAAGCCTGCTCACGACTATCTCAAACACCCCAAGTGCCTTAACTGCAGAAGATTACAGCTCATAGGAGTGCCACTGAATCAATCTGTCACCAAATGTCCCTGACAGCAAACCTGTCCTAGCCTCCAGCTGTGCTGAGGCCCTCCACGGTGGGAACAACTGCTCCTTTCACAGGTTTCTGGCTTGCCTCAGGGAGAACTGACAGTAACTGTTGTGGGGAAACCCAGGCTCTGCGGGCTGTACTGTACAGAGGCACACCGGAAACCATAAAGAAACTCGAACCTCCTCCCTGACCTGGCCTTGCTGCACACCAAGTCAGTCAGGCATGGTACTCACAAACCCTCCTTTCACTAACCAGCACTCTCCTTTGCAAAGCTGTCCCATCTGAGGCAGTTACAGATGGAGCCACGTATCCAGTGCCTGGCCTTCTATGACAGACTTTTTCTGAAGAAAGGCCTCTGGAAACCTTTGCAGTCATGTGTCCTGACACCAAGGGAAACACTATCAGCATCCCAATGAAACTATGAGTTCAGTCCACGACACTCATCTGGCCGGTTATATCCACAGGGCCACCAAGAGCTTCTTAATCACACATCAGAAAGTGCTTACGTTTCTAAACAGATCTACTGTATAGCCATCTGCAGTTTCAACTGCTGGTACAAACACACATACTCTCTGTAGACGATGCATCTGACTCATCTCACATCCCTTTAGCACTATTCCAGATAAAGTATCGTGTAAACCGACAATGAAACCCCAAGGTCATTCTAATGAAACTCACCATTCCCTGAGCCACACGACACCATGACCAAACCTCATTCTAAAGACTCCCCATTCCCTGGACGCACGAGGCCATGTAAACCCAGACTCCTTCAAGAGACTCCCCGTTCCCAGAGACGCAGGACGCCATGAAAACCCAGGCTCCTTCTAGAGACTTATCGTCGGCTGAGGTACATGACTTCTCTGAATTACTTGTTCGAAGTTTTAATCCATTCACATTACCTGAATGGATGACAGCGTCCCGTATCAGATGTCTTTTTAGGGACCAGTTCTCAGCACGGAACTAGTTGGTTTTCAGAAAATCCTCAAGAACTCGCCAATGTTACCCATATAACTCTGTGCGGCCTGTATTCTACCACAAAGCTTGGGAGTTACCCACCCTTGTCCAAAAGCTTATTGATGAAATATGAAACTATTTTTTATATTTACCAGTAATAACTTTGTAGTGGTTCTTTAGTTTTCAATGATTCAAGGTGTAAACAACTGAAAGATTAAGGATGCCTAGTGTAACTATCATGAAAGCTTAAACACTTGCTCCCATTACTATCCTTTTCTGTACTTTCCATTATTCTTACAATGAGTGAATGGGAGAGAAAAAATTTACATTCAAGAAAATCCCACAAGCCGGGCATGGTGGCGCACGCCTTTAATCCCAGCACTTGGGAGGCAGAGGTAGGAGGATCACTGTGAGTTCAAGGCCACCCTGAGACTCCATAGTGAATTCCAGGTCAGCCTGGGCTAGAGTTAGACCCTACCTTGGAAAAAAACAAAAATAAAATAAAATACCTCAAAACACAGTACCCATTTTGTGACCCACACACATTAAATTAACAATTCAGGTCTATCTCAGATTCCCAAAACTGGAACTTGAAGCCATCATGGCTGCAGTACCTCAGAAAGACACTTCCCACCTGTTGTAAGCTCATGGACCACCAAATGCTTGCCAACATGTATTTTCTACTGCTAACCTTAAGACTATCTTTAACTGACCCTGTCTACCTCATGGCATTATGGTGATTAAGCACTCAGCATCTGGGGCTGCAGAGATGGTTTAGCAGTTAAGGCGCATGCCTGCGAAGCCTAAGGACCCCAGTTCAATTCCCCAGGTCTCTCATAAGTCAGATGCACAAGGTGGCACATGCATCTGGAATTCATTTGCAGTTGCTGGAGGCCTGGAGTTCCCATTCTCATTCTGTGCGTGACAAATAATGAATAAAAAATTTAATAAAACCATATGGGTGGAAATTTGAGCACCAGTTCATTATTGTTTCTGTCAGGCTGTGCATTTGTGCCCTTTCAGATTTTTTAAATTTTTTATTTATGTATAAGCAACAGACAAAGGGAGAAAGAGGCAAAAAGAGATAGACAGAATGGGCGCATCAGGGCCCTCCAGCCAATGCAAACCAACTCCAGACTCGTGCGCCCCCTTGTGCATCTGGCTTACGTGGGTCCTGGAGAATTGAGCCTCGAACCAGGATTCTTAGTCTTCACAGGCAAGTGCTTAACCACTAAGCCATCTCTCCAGCCCTGACCCTCAGGTGTTTATTTTTAAATTTTATTTTTGTTTGTGAGCTTGTGTATAAGTGCAGGCACCTGAGTGGTCAGAGGTCAACTTCTACGTCAATTTGAGGCTCTTTCCTTCTTCACTGCTTCTGTGAACATCTGAGGAATTTTCCTGTCTCCAGCGCCCTTCTCACCGCAGGCTAAGATGACAGAAGCCCCGTAGAGCTTCCAGCTATTACATAGGGTCTGGGGATCCAAGAGTTGCAGAGCAAGTACTTTATCTATTACTCACCCTTAACCTCCTGTTGAGCTTTAAGCCAACAGATACTAAAAAAAAAGTTTCCTCCAAAAGTCTTCTAGTCCAGACTTGGAGACTAGGCACACTACTAATGAGCTGAGCTGAAAACCTCCTCCGTGTAGACTAGCTGACAGAAAGCTGGAAAATGTTACACTGCATGCAGTTCAATGGGAGAGAAATCACCAGTGGAGATACTCAACAGTGGACAAGCCTTAAGTTTGGCCAGCCAGGCCAAATGAGCTGACAGGTACAATAGTGGCCTGTCTGTTATGGGGGAAACCAACCACCCTCTAATTGGACTGGAGGCCCGCTCCATGGGAGGGAACACATCCCCGACACTGAAAACCTGCGAGAGGAGTAGTCATGAGCCCTAGGAGTGTAATGTCTGCTGCTGTATGGCTAAATGTATATACTATGCTCACCAAACTGCCCAGTAACACTTCTCTTAATGTTCATAGTCATATATTAATGCTACTCTCACTTTTGGTTAGAGAAGCTTCTCTTTTCAGATGGCAGTGACGTTGGGATGACTCAGAAGGCACCATGGTGCTGAGAAGCGACAGAGGAGTGCTCAGCACTGAAATATCTCTATCATACCTTCCAAGGCTCAGGGTCCATTGAGGAAGAGGCAGCAGAAAGAATGTAAGAGTCAAAGGAAGGGTAGACTCCTTCCTTACAACATGTTCCTGAAGACACAAAATGGCCTGGATATCCATGACCTCACAGTGCTTGACACTACCTATACAAGACCATAATAGGAAGAAAAGATCAAGACATCAAAGTAAAAGAGAGGCTGACTGAGAGGGGAAAGGGGTATGTTGGAGAGTGGCGTTTCAAAGGGGAAAGTGGGGTGGGGGAGGGAATTACCATGGGATATTATCTACAATTATGGAAGTTGTCAGTAAAATAAATAAATAGAAAGATATGAAGGACTAGTTTAGAACTTAGAATCTAGCCACCTCCACGCAGGTTACAAGGGCATCTCAGAGCTGGAAGAGGGAGAAAGCTGAAGGCCAGACAGCACTTGAGGTCAAGTTAACCCCTGAAGGGATGAAGTCTCCCCTAATTAAAATCATGCCAGATGCACAAAGTGGTATATGCAAATGGAGTTCCCTTGCAGTGGCAAGAGATCCTGGCGTGCCCATTCTCTCTCGCTTTCCTTTTCCCTCTTTCTAATAAATAGCTAAAGGGCAGAAAACCACGAGAGAAGACAGCCTTTCACTTCCCCAAGTCATATGTGGCATCCGATATCAGGAGGGCCAACAGCGCCATGCAGTGTCTGCTGGTTAGGGAACTACATAGAGAGGTCAAAATTAAAAAAAAAAAAAAAAAGTGAACCTGGGGGAAACAAGCCACTTCGAAAGCTAATGGTGAACAGTAGAATAAAGGGTGTGCTTCCTCCTTCTAGGGCAACCCAACAACTTGCCAGGTCATCATCCAACCCAGCTGGTAACAGCAATAGGCAGATTTCATCCCCCAGTCCCTCCAGAAGCACGTGGCCATCGGAAAGAGGGCAGCGCAGTGGTTGCAAGTCAATCACCGAGCGGATCGCCGTCAGGCTCACAAAGCAGCGCTTACCCTGGAATTGGCTTCCCAAGGTTCTCTTTGTGCCACTGGTGCCACGGCCTGGCTGCTCACGCGCTGCTCAACAGCTGAAGATGCCCAGCACTCGTGGGCCCCTTACACGTACAAAAGGGTTTCTTTCTCAGCTGTAAGAGAGGATTGGGGCGTTTTGTTTTGCTAAGCTCACTGACTAGACTGTAGCATTGTTGGCTGATACTAACTAACCTGGACCCAGGGTCCGCCATTGTATCCAGGCATGAGAGACTTATTTTCCGTTACAATATAGGTATATAATATTCAGGCATAAGAGACTTCTGTTTAGCTACCAGCAGTTCTTTGAAATGGTATCCAGACAGAAAGTTAAGAAATGTTCCAAAGAGGGCTCCCAAGCATGTAAACCACACCGTGATGCCGCCAGCACAGAGCTGGCGCAGTGGAGTGAGGCCGGCAGAGCTGGCCTCGCTCAAGGCAGGCGACGGGCCTTGACTGAACACAGCAGCCTGCCTCCAGCTTCACCCACCTCTGGCTTTTCAGGCTGCGCTGCTAGGTGTGCCGGCTAACCTTGTCAACTTGACTGCATTCAGGGTCACGCAGGAGACTGCGGAGGCTCACCTCCTGGGTGTGTCTTTCAGAGTATTTGCAGAGAGGATTAACTGAAGGGGAAGATTCACCCTGAAAGTGGGCAGCTCTACCCCAGGGACTGGGGGGTGGGGTGTGCCGGATAGAATAACCAGGAAAAGCAGGAAGGATACAGAATAGCTGTGTTCACCTCGAATTCTATCTAGACAGCTCATGGTTATTAGCCCTCTCTGATCAAAACCACAACAAAAACAGTAAGAGGAGCATGCAACTTAGCATCACCTTCTATCCCCTGCACCTCTTCATTTGCTCATGATTGAGACCGGCTATACAATTCACTTTTAAAATTTTATTTATTTGAGAGAGAATGACGGGGGTGGAGAGAGAGAGAGAGGGAGGGAGGGAGGGAGGGAGAACGTGGATGCGCCAGGGCCTCTACTCACTGCAAACGAACTCCAGATGCACGCACCACCTGTGTATCTGGCTTCGTATGGGTCCTGGGGAATCAAATTCATGTCCTTAGGTTTTGCAGGCAAGGGCCTTAACTGCTGAGCCATCCCTTAGACCCAGACAGATCATTTTAAACGTTACAGGTAAGAAAACTTTTCCTCAAACACAAATTAAGTTAGCAGCCTGTCCAGGAGGATCTTGTTTACAAACATTTAGTTCCTACTGAATATTCAGACAGAATATACATGCAAAATTGGAACCCTACCAAGTTGCCAATATTCAATTATCTTTGGCATATAAAGTAGTAATTCTCTATGGCTCAATCTAATATGCTCCTGTAAGGCACTGAGAGATCATAGAGTTACAAGTGCAAATTCAGACACTGCAAGCTCTTAAATTAAGTCTAATGCTTCAAATCTTTATTTGTGGGAATTTCTAGATTGGCTTACTTTGCCCACACTTCCCTAAGAAAGCAGCATTTAGATGCTTTTGTATCCTACAGCTTTGCATTTATATTGATGATTTAACTGACATGTCAGAAATAACAAAGCAAGTAACTGAACACCTCATAAATCAATCTAAACAAAATGCTGTAGTGTTTGATCTGAAACAAGAACACCTTTGTTCGTTATCAATCAGGAAGACAGGTGTAACACTGAAGAGTTCAACAGCTGCTGATGGTCCCCAAGTCAAACTGTGTACTGTCCAGGCTGATTTTTTAAAAAAATTATTTAACTTGAGAGAGAAAGACAATGAGAATGGGTACGCCAGGTTCTCTATCTACTACAAACTCCAGACATATGCACACTGACTTCAGTGGGTACCAAGGAACTGAACCTGGGTCTTTAGGCTTTGCAGGTAAGTGCTTTAACCACTAAGCCATCTCTCTAGTCCTCATCAAATATTTAAAATGATTGAACACGGCCATAAGTTATTTAATGAACAATATCTCTGTTCTAAAATAACACTCCAAATATTTTTATTTCATATAGTTTCATAGTTTTATTTGGCAAAGAGAAACCTAAGAATTAAAAAAAAACATTTCCAGAGGGAACACCTTTTATTATAAAATAAACATGTATGATTTGGGAGGACAAATCTCAAGTGTGTATTTTTGACTTTGCCAATATTATTATACAAAAGAAGATATTTTGTGGAAATATTTAAAAATGTAAAAACCAGTCCAGGCAACATAGCTATACAATCTTGCTATAAAGTACTTATATCAAATTCTGCCCAAAATACTCTTGTAATATACTAAGTGTGGTTTTCAAGTCACTCTTCACTGGCGGCTGGCTTTTCCATTTTCTGTTGTCTCCATCCTGGAAAAAAAGGGGAAATGAGTTGACATATTAAGACATTCACTAACTGTCCATATTATGATCAACTTTACAGCTGAGGGCTAACCCCTAATATACTCACAGCCTAGAAGAACATGAGTGTGTGTGTGTGTGGGGGGAGCTAAGGAGGGGGCTCTAGCTAATCCAACTTCCTCATCTGCAGAAGTAAGAGAACTGAACCTGGAGAGTGAGTGGACTTCTTTAAGACTATTTCAGGGCTGGAGAGATGGCTTAGTGGTTAAGGCGCCAGCCTGCAAAGCCTAAGGACCCAGGTTTGATTCCCCAGTAACCACACAAAGCCAGACACACTAGATGGTGCATGCATCTGGAGTTTGCTTGCAGTAGCTAAAGACCCTGGCATGCCCATTCTCTTTACACCCCCATATCTATATCTATATCTATATCTATATCTATATCTATATCTATATCTATATCTATATCTATCTATCTATCTATCTATCTATCTATCTATATATATATTTTTTTTTTTGGTTTTTCAAGGTAGGGTCTTGCTCTGGCCCAAGCCAAGCTGGAATTCACTATGTAGTCTCTGGGTGGCCTCGAACTCACAGTGATCCTCCTACCTCTGCCTTCCAAGTGCTGGGATTAAAGGAGTACACCACCATGACTGGCAAAAATAAAATATTTAAAAAAAAATTTTTAGGTCACAGATTTATTTTGTTATCCTCTCTTCCTTCTCTAAGAAAAATAAGAAAAAGGGCTGGAGAGATGGCTTAGCAGTTAAGGCATTCACCTGCAAAGCCAAAGGACCTAGGTTCAATTCCCCAGAACCCATGTTAGCCAGATGCACAAGGGGGCACACGCATCTGGAGTTTGTTTGTAGTGGCTGTAGAGCCTAGCATGCCCATATTCTCTCTCCTCCCCCCTTTCTCTGTCAAATAAGTAAATAAAAATAAAAAATAAGTTGTATTGATTTGAGTATATAATTTAGGCTTTAAAAAAAAATAAGAAAAAAAATCTATTCAAAGATACATTTCCTAGAGAGCAGCATTTCCACCTTTTGATAGGAGACTATGACATCAGGGCACCCAGGCCAGGATCTTTGCATCAGTAACCATGTTTTTTTATTTTTATAGTAATTTATTTATTTATTCATTTAGGAGACACACACACAGAGACGGGGTGGGGGGGCATGCCACTGCCTCTAGCTATTGCAAATGAACTCCAGATCCAAGTGCACCTTGTGCATCTGGTTTATGTGGGTTCTGGGGAATCAAACCTGGGGTCCTTAGGCTTTGCAGACAAGCACCTTAACCACTAATCCATCTCTCCAGCCCAGTAACCATATTATAATGATGAAAAACAAGTAAGAAAGCATAGCAATATAAGGACTATCCACTGGCTGCCAGCACCACACACATTAAAGTACACATTACTTTTCTAATTACATCTTCTGCATGCTTGATCATTTTTAGTCTTGCATGAGCTTTAAAATTAGCAAAAAGAAATCTCAGAAGTTTTCCTCATTTAAAAATCAAGACTAGCAGAAAAATAATTGTGTGAAACAAGGATGCCTTTTTAAATAAAGACATGATGATGAATGTAAAATTAAGTTAATGTTTTTTTTGTTTAGGGCTGGAGAGATGGCTTAGCGGTTAACGCGCTTCCCTGCGAAGCCTAAGAACCCAGGTTTAATCCTCCAGGTCCCACATAAGCTAGATGCACAAGGTGACACATGCATCTGGAGTTCGTTTGTGGTAGCTAGAAGCCCTGGTGTACCCACTCTCTCTGTCTCAAATAAAAATAAATTAAAAAAAAAAAGAATATTAAAGAAGGTCCATTTCTTATCCCTTTAGCAAATGCATTTGGGATTTCTTCTAAAAGGCCTAAAATGTTATAACCTACATCTTAAGACTGTTATTACCTGGCAGGAAAATATTTCCTTTGCTATGGAGATTCAATGCTCTCTGATTTTTTTTCCCTCTATCATGCTAGAAAGCATTGAAAACTAACATAGAATAGTACATGGAGTAAATACTTTCATGGCAATTATCAGTAATATACCAAGAATGAAACAAGTTAATTGTCCCTCCGATAGGCCACAGGTTAAATTAGTGCCTAACAGTAGTAAGAAATTGCTGACCACACAAATAGGCAGGTTCTCAAGGTACACGAACACAACCAGGTTCCATAATAAAGAGCACAGACCCGTTTTCCTCCTTAAGGTGTTGATATAACTCAGCTCTGTTGTTGACAGAGTTCAAACGTCCAGCAAACTCCTGATGCTTCCTGGAGTTGGCAGTGTTGATTCTGTTACTCCACAAGGATAACAAGGACACTGGGCCTGTGTACATCAGAAAGAAGAGGGAAAAGGGTGGAAAAAAGTTTATTACCTCTAAGTTTACAAATTCAACAACTCTTCCTTTAGCTCTACTGTTCATTTTATACAGCTTAGGCCATCACACTGTCCTGATTCTACAATGTACATATTTATCAGGATCCCCAAAATTCATGACCAGTTCAGTGATTTGCTGGAGGAGTCACCTGACAAAAGTTGTACTCATGACAAAGAATTACTTCAGCACAGGCTGGAGTGATGGCTTAGAGTTTAAGCACTTGCCTGTGAATCCTAAGGACCCCGGTTCAAGGTTCGATTCCCCAGGACCCACATTAGCCATATGCACAAGGGGGTGCACGTGTCTGGTGTTCATTTCCAGTGGCTGGAGGCCCTGGCACACCTATTCTCTCTCTCCCTATTTCTCTGTTGCTCTCAAATAAATAAATAAAAAATGAACAACAACAACAACAAAAAAACCTTAAAAAAAAGGATTACTTCAGCACCATAGTGAAGATACATGGTCAGATCAACTGAGGGGAAACATGGCAGAAGCGCCCACTTCCCCAGCTCTGTCTCTGTTGAGGGTCCCACAGAGCACATGCTTCCTCTAGAGGCAAAAATGCAAGGGTGTGTGTGAGAGAGAGAAAGACACACAGACAGACTTAGGAGTCTAAGACTCAAGAGTTTTTATCGGAGCTATCTATATAGGCAACTTCATAACCAACATGTCGCACTTCCAGAAGGAAAGCTGGTGACAATTTCAAATGTCAGGTAGGTAGTATGACTTCACTATCTAGGAAGAGTCTCAAAATCCAAGTTCTAAGGTACCAGCAAAGGGCAGTCTTTGTGATGACCAGAGCACCATGTTAACTTTTCCTGCACAACAGAAAGCAAAAGAATTAAAGAGCCAAAACAACCCTGGGAAAGAAAAGGGTCGGAGAACCCTTCACTGCCAGACTCCAGGACAGACAGTCATCGCAGTGCCTGTGACAGCAGCCCTGGTGAAAGGACAGAGACACAGAACAGAAATAAAGGGAGCCAGAAGCACTCATGTAGAGTCAACTGACTTGAGAGAAACACGCAGGACAAGCCAGTGAAAACACTTGTCTTTTCAACAAGTGCCGCTGCACACAAAGGACGAGTCCTGGAGCCTTCGCACTGGAGTCAGAAGTAACGAAGGCTACCATGTAGGCCTGTGGCAGAGGCCCTGGTTGGTCCTCAGCACCAGAAAAAATATATATATAGCTTAAAGCCTTAAGTTCCTTAAAAGGAAACAAGACCTTGGGTTACATTTCTTACCAATACCACAAAAGCAAAAACTGATATATTTGATTTTGCCAAAATTAGCTACTTCTGCTTTTCAGCTCCACCATCGACAGAAGGAAAGGCAACACAGTAGGAGAGTGTCTCCAACTCACATATCAGCTAAGAAAATCATTAAACATCAACAAAAAGAAAACGAATAATCTGAAAATGGGAAAGATATGTGAATGGATTCTTTAGCTAAGAAAACACAGAAAGCGACCACTGAGGGTTGGAGAGGTGGCTCAGTGGTTAAGGCATATATGCCCATGAAGCCTAAGGACCCATGTTCAATTCTCCAGTACCCCCATAAACCAGATGCTCAAGGTGGTACATGCGTTTGGAGTTCATCTGCAATGGCTACAAGCCCTGGAATGTTCATTCATTCCCTCTCTCACTCTTAAATAAATAAATATTTATTCTTTTAAAAGAGAAAATGAGAACTGGGCTGGACATGGTGGCACACACCTGTCATCCCAGAATTAGGCAGGCAGAGGTAGGAAGATCCCTGAGTTCCAGGTCAGCCTGAGCTAGAGACCCTGCCTTGAAAAAAAAACAAACCGAACAGAAAATGACAACTGAGCAAATGAAAAAAGGCTCACCAGCAGTGAGGAGAAAGATGAGATCATGAAGCAACTACACAGACCTAGAAAAATGGCTAAAACAACAAGAATAACCCTGAAGCTGGGTGTGCTGGCGCATGCCTTTGATCCCAGCACTCAGGAGGCTGAGGTAGGAGGATTGCTGTGAGTTCAAGGCCACCCTGAGACTACATAGTGAATTCCAGGTCAGCCTGTGCTAAAGTGAGACCTTACCTTGAGAAAATGGAAAAAACAACCCTGACAGCAGCGCCAGTGAGGAGGAAGAGGAAGCCAAGGAGGAAGAGGAAGCCAAGGAGGAAGAGGAAGCCACAGGCCACACAGACCCGGGGGGTGGCTACTAACACAAGTACTAACAAGGATGCCGATCAACCAGAATATAAACTGTACAGCCACTCTGGAGTAACAGGCTACAAAAAACAAGTTAGCCGCAGAGTAAAAAGAACAATTACCAGTGCACACGAAACACAGATGGCTCTCAAGCACACTGCCTGTGAAAGAGGCTCACTGCAGAAGACAGCCTAGTACTTAACCGCAGTGGTAAGACACTCGAGAAAGGCAGAACCACAGGAGCACTGAGACTGAGTACAGGGCGACTACAGAGGGCCAAAGCAGAGGAATAACTGGGTGGTAAATTCACTTCATGCAGTGTCTAAACTCACAGAACAGTTTATCAGAAAGAGTTACTAAGGGGCTAGAGAGATGGCTTAGAGGCTAAGGCACTTGTTTGCAAAGCCAAAGGACCTTGGTTCAATTCCCCAGGACCCACGTAAGTCAAATGCATAAGGGGGCACATGCATCTGGAGCTCGTTTGCAGTGGCTGGATGCCCATTCTCCCTCTGTCTCCTCTCTCTCTCAAATAAATAAATAAATAAATAAAAGTAAAAAAGAGTTACTAATGCTGTATAAACAAGTTTCAAATTTTATGATTTTTTTTCTGTGCCACATATTTATTTATTTTTTGAATGATTTTATTTACTTATTTGCAGAGAAAGAAAACAAATGTGTGTGCCAGGGCCTCTTTACTACAAACCGACTGCAGAGCGTGTGCCAGTGTGTGCATGTTCCTTAATGGGTACTGAGAAGCAAACCCAGCTGTCAGCCTTTGTACACAAGGGCCTTTAACCACAGATCCATCTTGCCGGCCCTACCTTGTGTTTTCAAGACAGGGTCTCTCACTAAACCTGGAGCTCACCGATCCAGCTAGACTACCATCCCCAAAAGCCCCGCGGACCCTCTCGTCTGTCCCCCAGCACTGGGATCACGGGCTCGCCCCCCACATCTGTTCCTGACGTGAGTGCTGAGTGTCCACTCAGGTCCTCACACTTCTGCGGGCACTAAGCCTGCTCCCCAGGCCCCAAATTTTGTTTCTTTTAATAGAACTAATAAATTGTCATTAATAAAAAATTGAACAGCAGCCCAAATCATAAAGGAACAATTAAAATCACCCAAAATGGTACTGCTCTAAAAACTCTCCTAAGTATTTTTATCTTTTACTCAATGCCAACTTGTCAACAAAATGACTATTTGGTTTCTCTGTTCCTGCATTTTCGTTCCCAGAAAGTGAAGCACATTTCCACAAATGCAGAGGCACACTGAAAACAAGCCAGCTTTGAAGGCAGCAGGAAAGCAAATGCAAAGTGGACTGGGGGAGAGTCCAGGGAGGTCACATCCAACCCACATGAAACTCAAGTCTGATAAAAGCTCAGGTAAGATGCTGATCAAAAAGAGACATAAAAACCAGTTGTGGTGGCGCATGCCTTTAATCCCAGCACTCGGAGGCAGAGGTAGGAGGATTGTTGTGAGTTCAAGGCCACCCTGAGACCACATAGTGAATTCCAGGTCAGCCTGTGCTAAAGTGAGACCCTACCTCGGAAAAAAAAAAAAAAAGAGAGAGAGAGAGACATGAAGCCCGGCATGGTGGTGCATGCCTTTTATCCCAGCACTCAAGAGGCAGAAGTGGGAGGATGTTGCAGTCAGGTTTACACTGCTGCCAGGAAACACTTGACCAACAGCAATATGTATGGGAAAAAAAGTTTACTTTGGTTTACAGGCTCAAGGGGAAGCTCCATGATGGCACGGGAAAACAAAGGCATGAGCAGAGGGTGGACATCACCCCTTGGCCAACATAAGGTGGACAACAGCAATAGGAGAATGTGCTAAACATTGGCAAGGGGACACTGGCTATAGTTCCCTTAAGCCTGCCCCTAACAATACACTGCCTCTGGGAGGCGTTAATTCCCAAATCTCCCATCGGCTGGCAACCCAGCATTCAGAACACCTAAGTTTATGGGGGACACCTGAATCAAGCCACCAGAGAGGATCACTTTGAGTTTAAGGCCACCCTGAGTGAACATAGTGAATTCCAGGTCAACCTGGACTAGAGTGAAACCCTACCTCAAAAAGAGAGAGAGAGAGAGATGAAGATTTAGAAATAATAGGTTATAAAATAGACTGGAAAAGAAAGCAAACATTTTTCAAGTATATGAGGAAGCTGTAAGGACAGATAATGGTTTATAATCAAACTGATTATCCTCATACCATGCCAATGTCTTCAGGGAAGTGTCAGTGTCTTAATTCACTAACAGCTCATATTTCACCAAGTGCCAGCTGGTTTCTATGTGTATGATTTGTTTAAATAAAAGTGAAATTAGACTTCCAGTTAAGTTGGTCGGATTTGCCATTCTTCAATAAGCTATATTTTGGGCTAGTTATTTGTTGCTTCTTGATTTATAGTGGCTTTGTTTCCTCTTCTGTTGTACATTAGGGAAGGGTCTCACTTGGTCACAAGCTGACTTGGAACACTCGACAGACCAGAAATCTTAACCTCCTTGTTGACAGGATTAAGGGTGTGGGACACCACACATCCTAAGGGACAGTGACTTTGTTAGAGGATCTGGTGGTCATAATACCTACTCTTGCATAAATACTCTGTGCTGTTTTTCATTGAATGTGTACATTGTTTAAATTTTAGAATCTGCCTGTATTTTGTTCCACTCAGCCTACTTGAATACTCTCATAGCAGGCAAACCTAGGGTCACTTTTGTAGATACTATGGAGATCCAAACCTAGCACCTTAAGCTCCAACCCTGAACATATATAACATCAGATTGATTAATACATCTAATAATACTGCAGCTAACTAGAAAATCCAAGCATTAAATTAATCCAAGATGCAAAAATATATACATTATAATACAAGAAACACCAAAAATCAAGACAATATAAATCCACCAAAAAGTATTAATGCATCAGAAATGACCTCCAGTGAGAATGAATTGGAGGCAATGCTTGAGAAAGATTTCAAAAGAATGATTATAAATATGCTCAAAGAAGTCAAAGAGGAAAACAAAGGAATGAAAGAGGAAATCAAAGGAATCAAAGATGACACAGGACACCAATTTAATGAAATAAGGAGGTCAATACAAGACATAAATAAGGAAATAGAAATAATAAAGAAAAATCAGTCAGAAGTACTAGCAATGAAGAACACACTTAATGAAATAAAAACTCTGGAGAAAATCTCACCAGTAGAATGGATGAAAGAGAGGACAGAATATCTAAGCTAGAAGACCAGGTGGCAGATCTAATACAGTCCAGAAAAGAGAAAGCCAAACTAATAGGAAAGTATGTATGGGAATTTCAAGATATTTGGGACACTACAAAAGATCAAACATAAGAATTTAGGGCATAGTAGAAGAAGACTTTCACTCCAAAGGCATAGTAGGCGTTTTAAACAAAATCATAGAAGAAAACTTCACCCAAATTGGGAAAGAGGTGCCAATGCAGACATAGGAATCCTTTAGAACACCAACCAGACAAAACCTGGAAAGAACTTCTCGCCATATTATAAGTAACCTACCAAACGTACAAACCAGAGAATTAGTGAAAGCAGTTAGAGAGAAAAACCAAGTTATCTACAAAGGCAAGCCCATCAGGATCACAGATTACTCAACACAAACTTTAAAGGACAGAAGGGCTTGGAGTGACATATTCCAAGTTCTGAAAGATAACAACTGTCAACCAATGTTACTTTATCCTGCAAAGCTATCCATTCAAATAGACGGAGAAACAAGGACATTCCACAACAAAAGCAGGCTAAAGGAATATTTTTTTCTTTTATTTGTTTATTTGTTTGAGAGCAACAGACAGAGAAAGAGGCAGATAGGTACAGAATGGGAACGCCAGGGCCTCTAGCCACTGCAAAGGATCTCCAGACATGTGCACCCCTTGTGCATCTGGCTAATGTGGGTCGTGGGTAATCGAGCCTTGAACTGGGTCCTTAGGCTTGCCAGGCAAGCACCTAACTGCTAAGCCACCTCTCTAGCACCTAAACTTTTTTTTTTTTTTTTTTTTTTTTTTTTTTAGAGAGACAGAAAAAGAATTGGCAGGAGCTGGAGAGATGGCTTAGCGGTTAAGTGCTTGACTGTGAAACCTAACGACTCCGGTTCGAGGCTCGATTCCCCAGGACCCACGTTAGCCAGATGCACAAGGGGGCGCAAGAGTCTGGAATTCATTTGCAGTGGCTGGAAGCCCTGGCGCGCCCATTCTCTCTTTGTGTTTCTTTCCCTCTCTCTCTGTCACTCTCAAATAAATAAATAAAAATGATTTATATAAAAAAATATAAATATATAAAAAGAATTGGCAGGCCAGGCCTCCAGCCACTGTAATTGAACTCCAGACATGTACACCACCTTGTGTATGCATCACCACATGTATCTGGCTTATATGAGATCTGGGGAATCAAACATGGATGGGCATATTAATCACTCATCCATCTCTCCTGCTCTCTTTCTAAACTTGTTTGTTTTTTGACTTAGGGTTTCAACTCTAGCCCAGGCTGGCCTGGAATTTACTATGTAGCCTCAGTGTGGCCTCAACCTCGAGGTGATCCTCCCTCCTCTGCCTCCTGAGTGCTGGGATTAAAAGCGTGGGCTACCACGCTCGGCTCTAAACATTCATACATATATTTACTCATTTACTCCTTCATTCAGAAGAGAACTGAACTCAGAGCAGTAGAGCAGGGACTGTGCTGGGTGGTAGTGATCGTGCAGGCAGTTAGCATGGCGGAGATCAAGAGCGGCAGAGAGACGATAGTGCCGCGAGCCCCGTGCTGCCAGAACGGCAGGCCGGGGGCGTGGAGGAAGTGCGAACCAGCAGCACGCAGCCTGTGTAGGCGGTCAGGGATCTTCTTCTTGGAAAAGTTGTCATTTAAGATGAAACCTGAGGGGCATATAAGAATTCCAAGAGAAAGAGTGGGCAGTTGGGACAATAATTATTCCTGCGCTAAATATACTCCATTCTATAGACCACATGTTTCTTAGGGTATCTGCAATTTTGCCTATATAAATGCTACTTTTTGTTTCTATTTTTCTTTTGAAAAATTTTTTTGTTGTTGTTCATTTTTTATTTATTTATTTGAGAGAGAAAAACAGATAGAGGGAGGGAGAGAGAATGGGCGCGCCAGGGCTTCCAGCCTCTGCAAACGAACTCCAGACGCATGCGCCCCCTTGTGCATCTGGCTAACGTGGGACCTGGGGAACTGAGCCTTGAACCGGGGTCCTTAGGCTTCACAGGCAAGTGCTTAACCGCTAAGCCATCTCTCCAGCCCTTGTTTCTATTTTTCAACCGGTGCTAATACATTGTCTTAAGGCATACCTCAATTTCTAATCCATAGTAGTACCCTCACATATGAAAGGCAACAATAATTTACCAATAGCCATTTACTTAAATCCGATGATTCTCAATACTCTGATCAATGCAGATAGGCAAAAAGTGGGAAGACTATCTCAGTGTGACCCGATCTCTAATGTCAAGGAAACTAGTGGGCTGAAGAGCACATCAGTGTGCACCCGTGGCATGAACGTACCACGCTATGCACACTGACCCACATACGTAAGGAGCAAGCCACTTCCTCCTCCCTGGGGGGCTACTAGTGAGGGCCATCTGGCCAGCATGGGGGTCTTGCTGCCTCAGGAAAGGCACCACAGCAAGACACTCATCAGGGCAGTTGCTCCCGGACCCTCACTAGAGTTTACCTGCTTTTGTGAGTTCTATCTTCTATCTCAGAAAGTGTAACTTCTCTCTTTTTCCTTTTTCTTCTTTGGGTGCTAATCAAAATAACACTTTGAGGGTTTACCACCTTTTCCCTCAATAAATCTTCTTTGTTTTACTCAAAAAGGGGGGGGGTAAAAATACCAATCAATCTGATGACTTCCCACATGTGTCCTAGACAGAATCCAGATGACCTTCAAGGACACTGAGGCCAAGAATGACATCCCCAAATCCTATCTTTTATGCCTAGAACTCTGAGATAAAATTAAAACTTTCAGTCTATAAATAAGAGTTGGGAAAAATAACAAAGACATCACATACTGTATCTTAATCAGCAGTAGTTGTACATACACACAAACATATGTGTCCACATATATTTGTGACAGGTAAGAGCACGACGAGGAACATGTGAGAGAAGGAAGAACAGGAGAGGGTGGTGAGGGAGGACTATCAGCAAGGCACAATGATTTATATGCGTGGAAATTTTCATAACTGAAAACAGTAGTACTGCCTTTAATCCCAGTACTTGGGAGGCAGAGGTGGTAGGATCACTGTGAGTTCAAAGCTAGCCTGGGACTACATAGAGAAGTCCAGGTAAGCCTGGGCTAGGAGACCCTACCTCAAAAAAAAAAAAAAAAAAAAAGTAAAAGTCTGTCACCAGTAATGCGGCACTTGATGGAGTACCAGGAGATTTGCAGTTCAAGCAGAGGCTTTACTTGTCCTAGCTCTTTGAAGGCTGTGAGGGGAACTGCAAGGACATGTAGAAACTCTGGCTCACAGACACGGAGCAGTACCCCTGCAGACGAGCTTAGTGGGATCTGTGAGCTCAGCTGCCAAGGCTGTGCCTTCCTCACCTTTTGATTTCTCCACTTGTGGAGTCTCATCCATTTCCATGAAAGGCTTTTTATTTGGAGGCTCTGGGGAGTCAGGAGAATCCTTTATAATCTCGGCTTCAGCCAACTCTTCCTTTCCACGTTCTAAGATCCCTTTCAATCTTGTAGAGGGACAGTGAGAAAATGAGTTAAGCTTTCACGTCTTCAAGTGCTTCAATTATTAAATTATCTTTGAACAACAATTTTTTGTTGGTTTTTGAGACAGGATCTCACATAATGCAAACTGTTTTCAAATTCCCTCTATAGGCAAAATGACCTTAAACCTCTGGTCACCTGGCCTTCACCTAATGTGTGCTAGGATTACAGGTATATGGCACCATACCTTGTTTACAAAACATATCTGACACCACAAAACAAACCTAGAGACTAACCATAAAGTTCTATCTAAAACCAAGTAAGTGCATTTAATAAGGGCTGAGGAGACCGCTCAGCCTGTACAGTACTTGCCCGCTAAGCAAAAGGGTCCAAAGCAGGCATGGTGGCGCACACCTGTAATCCCAGCATTTGGGAGACAGAGGTAAGAGGATCATTATGAGTTGGAGGCCAGCTTGAGACTACACAGTGAATTCCAGGTCAGCCTGGGCTAAAGCAAGACTCTACTTCAACCCTCCCCCCCAAAAAACAACAAAAGGATGAATAAGCACGTGTTAAATGAAGGGCTATAAGCAGAATATGGTATGCAGAGCACCCTGGTGACACGGCACCAAAAGTCACCTCTCTGAATCCTGCCATGGTCTGTCCTGCTCGTAATCCTTTGCTGCTTTCTCTGACTTGTCCTCTTTGTCCTCCCTCTTTCTTCCTCGCTTCTTCCGCTCCTCCTCCTCAGGTGGTTTACTCCTGCATGCCATCAGACACTCCAAAACTCTCTGATGTTTCTCGGAGTTGTTGATATGGGCTCGGACAAGGGTTTCTAGTTCATTCCACATGATACGGTACTGTTCATCTCTGCAGCAAAGATTACAACAGCATTCTCAGAAATGCTCTTCTATGTTTGCATACCTAAGCGATAAACAGTATTCAAGTGTCACTCCTTACTGTAAAGTAGAAGGAAATTAATATGCAACTCTTTCCTTTTACTGGACAGTTACTGGTAGAATTCTAAGTTGCAAGTATCCATGTCCACTATCTGCTGTCCATCATACGTACACATGTATATGTACACACCCTCACACGGATTCCACACAGGGTAAGTCATCTTAAGCAATCTGTATCAGGTACATGTGATGTAGAAGGAATCAAGAAAAAAAACGCTACCTTTTAGGGCCCTTTCCTCTCGTTCCAACTGTGGAAATAGGCAGAGGATCATTTTTTCTTTCCATGTCAACTAAGTTGTAGATAGTTTTTTGACAGTTTAACACATCTTCTTCTGTCAAAGATTCTTTCACAATTACACTGGCTAATGGAACTACCTGTTAGGTCATTTAAAAAAAAAAAAAGAAAGAAAGAAAATCTGTCTTGAAAGATGTCAAAGCATTAGGGAAGAACTTGACTGACTACAGATCACCACAGTCAGGAGAATCTGCAACTATTACTTCAGTTCTCAACTACTCATTCTTTACCTGGAGTAAACCCCTATTTCCTTGCTTGAAAAATTACATAACTTAAAGACTTAAATTTTCTTCTACAAGTATATATACAAATCTTCAAATAATGTAGAAGAAAAGTGAAGCTATTCCACACTTACCGCTTGCATGTTGAAAATGGTGGTTTGTGAAATAATCATAGGCCAATAACGGGTGTGTTTTTCTAACTGATCTTTTGCTCGCTCCAAAGGGATCTCAAGGCTTCCATCGATTTTATATCTGGGGTCTAGAAAAGGAGTTAATCTGTTTTCCCTCATAAATTCACCAAAATCCTAATGATAACCAAATAAGATAAAGTTAGACACTATTTCTAATGTTTCAGTGTGGGTCACATGTAACAGTCTGCCTGCTGTCTCAGTCCTGCGGTTCCCTGGCAGTGCCCCCACCCCTGTCCTCCCTCATTTGAACTTGAAGCCTATCAGCTTTCATGCATGGCCATGAAAAATGCCCCAACACACCCCCACCCACGGAATGAATGCCCAGCACCACTCTTTTCATCTCACTCCTGCAATCACTATTTCCTATCATATAAAAACACAAGTTAATCACATTGGAAATCCAATTCGATTATTTAAAATTACTTTGATAAAACATCAAAATGTTAACAGTGCTCATCTTTGAATGATGGAATTTCAGTCATTTAATGCTTTCATTTCGTTTCTAAAATGTTGGCATGCTCTCACTTTGCCAAAATGAATCCTGATTGGTTTGGCCATTAAAATGACTATATGAAAAGATGAGCCTAGTCGAGGGACAGGTACTTAACTGTGTCATACTTTGTGGTTTATGGATAAACCACATCCAATTTCCACATACACTTGAACACTACACGTGAAAGGTGATGATGGAAAATTAAAATCAGAACAACAGAATTTCTCAAAAAGGCACCCAACTTCAGTGTATGAGCCTGTCAATACAAATGTTAAAGGAGAGGCCACCCAAACATTCAAAGGTGGCTATTTGCCACCTGAAGTAGCACAATTAAACTCTACCCAGAATACTGGCTCAGTGTCCTTCCACACTGTTTAACTTTACTGCCTCAGTGCAGCCCAGAGCGTGTCAGTAAGTGCTCAATATATAACACAGACAGGAACACTGACAGACAGGCCTACTTGAAGTAACTGTCAACTTCTTCCAAACCACGCTTCCATGTCTTAGCACATAAAAAGAATCCAATAATGACTTGCTAGTTGATAACGAAGTCTTACTGTGATCCTGTAGTCTGTGACTCTTCCACCACATCCTTCACTAATCGAAGGCGGGTCCTCTAGAATGGACCGAGAACTGCTAAGGACATGCAAAAAAATTTCTCCTCCATGGCTGCTGAGCATATGGCTAATGACTTTGGAACCTGACTTCCGTGGCTGTTCCAGTAAAACAGAACGACCTGTAACAGTAAGATGAGCTGTCAGTAAGGGCACTCCAAGTGGGCTCTTACTCACCTCACTAAGCTTTATGCCTAGATTCTGTCATTTCACTTAGTGATCTTTGTAAGTTAACCAACACTGCCAATTTAGTATTCTTCAATTCCTAAACATATGAATTCTTCTTACTCTGAGAAATTCCCAAGCTTA
The DNA here is from genome assembly GCF_020740685.1 of Jaculus jaculus. Taxonomy (NCBI): domain Eukaryota; kingdom Metazoa; phylum Chordata; class Mammalia; order Rodentia; family Dipodidae; genus Jaculus; species Jaculus jaculus. The sequence continues at coordinate 8,773,315 of NC_059123.1, forward strand.
CACAGTAACCTGGATAGTTTTCCAGAAACAACAACAATGGTGTTTGTTGGCATGCTGTATTCAATTTCAAGACCACAAAGTTTGGGTTCTGAACATTCAAAATAAATGTGAGACAACTTCTGGAAAATCTTCAAGCTACTAATACTACAAAATATTTATGGAGAAGGCATCATCTCAATTCTTTTTCATAATACTGTGTCAGGACTGATATAGTTATTATAACTACTTTTTATTTTATATGTACAAATGCTTTTAAATCTGGATTTTTATACAATCAGATCAAATTGTAAAAGTAATAGTGAAATGAACTTTTTAATAAAAGCACACTCACTTTTTATATCAATGGTTCAAAAAAATAGGCAACCATAAAGATTACCAAAAAGCTTTGAGAACTTAGATTTAGAGATGGAGGATAGCACAACAGTTATTAAAGGCGCTTGCTTGCAAAGCCTGACAGCCTGGGATCAAGTCCCCATTACCCACGTAAAGTCAGATGCACAAAGTGGCACACACATCTGGAGTTTGTTTCCAATGGCTTAGAGGCCCTGGAGTGTCCATGAGACTATCTCTCTTCCTCCTCTCTTTTATAAATAAGTAAAATTCAAAAAAATTAGATTCAGAAGAGAAAACCAACTGAAACTTGTAAAACATACATATACAAAAGATCACAGATAAGAATATATGTAGTAATATTGAAAATATAATATTTATACATGATAAAGGTGAAGTATTAAAAGCCAAGTCATTAGGCACATATCTGTAATTCAAAATTCAGAAAGCCAACATAAAGGCATGTATTACTATGGCTTCCAATAAAGAAACATGAAGTTAGACAATAAAACTCAAGTTTTGGGTTGGAGAGATGACTTAGTAGTTAAGGTACTTGTCTGCTAAGCCTAAGGACCCAAGTTCGATTCCCCAGGACCCATGTAAGCTAGAAGCACAAGGTGGTACATGCATCTGGAGTTCATTAGCAGAGGCTGGAGGCCCTGGCATAGCCATTCTCTCTGTCTGCATCTTCTCTCTCTCTCTAATAAATAAATAACATATTTTTTAAAAACCTGAAAAAATTTTTTTTGTTTGTTTTTGTTTTTTTGAGGTATGTCTCACTCTAGCCCAGGCTGGTCTTGAACTCATAGTGATCCTTCTATGTCTGCCTCCTGAGTGCTGGGACTAAAGGCATGCACCACCATGCCTGGAAAATTTTTCTTTTTCTTATCTTCTCTTTTAAAACTTTTTAATGTATTGATTTGGGGGAAAGGGAGAAAGAGGAAGATAGAGAATGGGCAAACCAAGTCCTCTAGTCACTGTAAATCAACTTCAGACACATGTACCACCTTGTGGATCTCGCTTACATGGATCCTGGGGAATCAAACCTGGATTCTTTGGCTTTGCAGGCAAGTGCCTTAAGTGATAAGCCATCTCTTCAGCCCTGAAAATTTTTTCCTAATTAAAATTACAGGAACAAAAAAAAAAAAAAAAAAGGGCAGGGGGTGGGGTGGTGGCTGGAGAGATGGCTTAGTGGTTAAGGCACTTGCCTGCAAAGGCAAAGGATCTCAGTTCAATTCCCCAGAACCTAGATGCACAAGGTGGTACATGCATATGAAGTTAGTTTGCAGTGGCTGGAGGCTCTGGCATGTTCATTCTCTCTCTCTCTCAAATAAGGTAGGAGGATCATAGTAAATTCAAGGCCACCCTGAGATTATATAGTGAATTCTAGGTCAGCCTGAGCTACAGTGAGACCCTACCTCAAACAAACAAACAAACAGCTTGCAAGGCAGAGGTAGGAGGATGGCCGTGAGTACAAGGCCACCCTGACACTATATACTGAATTCCAGGTCAGCCTGGGCTTGAGTGAGACCCTACCTTGAAGCCCCCCCCAAAAAACTTAGTATCTGTCAGGTGTGGTGGCACATGTTGTTAATCCCAACCCTTGGGAGGAGAGGTGGGAGGATCACCATCAGTTTGAGACCAGCCTAAGAGTACATAGTGAATTTCAGGTTAGCTTGGGCTAAAGCCAGACCTACTTTGAAAAACTGAAAAACAAACAAAAATTAGCTGGGTGTGGCAGTGCATGTCATTAATCCCAAAATTCAGGAGGCAGAGGCAGGAGGATCACTGAGCATTTGAGGCTAGCCTGAGACTACATAGTGAATTCCAGGTCAGCCTGAGCTAGAGTGAGACCCTACCTTGAAAAATAAATAAAAGGGGGGGGGGAGAGCTAAAGATCTAATAAAGTCTCTCTAAACTTAAAGAAAAAAATAATGTAAGTTAACAGTTTTGGCAAATAAGACTACTGACACAGTTAGCTTTTCAGAGTTCACGGTGTCACTCACGCGCACGCAGCTAGGAGCACGGAAGGACAGTAGTTACCGTTGAGAAGGAAGTTAGTCAGGCAGGAAGAAGGCCTGCTGTTCACATCCACAGGGGAGATGCGGTAAGCTCCAGTACAGTAGTGTAATTCTGAAATAGAGAAAACACGGACCTGAAAGAATATAAAGAAACATCCCCACAATGAAGAGAAAAACTGGCTTAATGAGTCCCTAAAATAATGAAAAACAAAAGCTCAGAGAGAAACCAACTGATCCTCAGGTAACACTCTAGGAGCCGTTGACTGGTTCTGTGCCTGTCAGGGTCAGGTACTCACCAATGTGATTGGTCCTGGGAGTGCACCACTTCAGTGTGACCGTCTCTTTAAACGGGCCTTCTCTACTGCTGCCACCTAAGTGGGCATCACCTTGAAAATACGTTACAGAAACACTGACATTACTAAAACCCTGTCACAGACCTCTATGAGAACATCATTTTGATAAAAGTGTAGAAAAAATACCAAGTAGAATATGGATATAGCTATGGTTAAACAAAATACATAATTTCCCTTCACTTTTGATTTATTTGCTCTGTGTGTGTGTGTGTGTGTGTGTGTGTACACCAGTGTCTTGTGCCTCTACAAACAAATGCCTATCTAGCTTTACAGGGTATTTGGGGAACCGAACTTGGGCCAGCAGAATCTGCAAGCACTTTTAACTGCTGAATCATCTCCCAGCCACCTCCCTCTGCATTTTAAAAATATTTTTATTTTTATTTATTAATTTGAGAGAGAGATACAGAAACAGGCAGGGAGAGTGAGAGAGAAAGAATGGGTGCTCCTGGTCCTCTAGCCACTGCAAACGAGCTCCAGATATGTGCATCTGGCTTACGTGGGTCCTGGGGACTCAAACCTGGGTCCTTTGCAGACAAGCACCTTAACCGCTAAGCCATCTCTCCAGGACCCCCTTTACATTTTTATTAATTAATTTAATGATTTAGATCACTGCATAATAACCAATAAGCATTTTTCTAATTTCAAACATCTACAGTAGCCCCTCCTTGCCCACATCAACAAGTAACTCAAAAAAAAAAAAAAAAAAAAGAGGGCTGGAGAGATGGCTTAGTGGTTAAGCACTTGCCTGTGAAGCCTAAGGACCCTGGTTCAAGACTCGATTCCCCAGGACCCACGTTAGCCAGATGTGCAAGGGGGCACATGCATCTGGAGTTCATTTGCAGTGGCTGGAGGCCCTGGCGTGCCCATTCTCTCTCTCTCTCTGTCTCTCTCTGCCTGTCGCTCTCAAATAAATAAATAAAAATAAACAAACAAACAAACAAACAAAAAGAATTAGGAATCTAAATTGCACAAATTATATTGAATCCTAGTAAATTTATTCAGAGGAACAACACCACACTAAAAGATCTGGAAGTAAAGCTGTAAGGAGTTAAGATGGCAGAATAAGGCAACTTTGCCTTGATGGAGCCTGCGGTGGCATCCACAGATGTGAAGTATAAGGAACAAGTGTGAAAGCACAAAGGTGACAAAACCCTGAAGACAACACATACAGTGCCATAAGCACCTCTAGCAGAGACCCGACCTATCCCAAGACACAAGGGAAAGCTTTGCTGAGAAGTGAAGATTCATGAAAGTTCTAGGATCATGAGTGGAAGAGCAAGTGTCAAGATGTCATCCCAGGAAGGAAAGTGAAGACCATGAGCTGTGCAAGGCTAACGTGGGAGCTATGAGATGTGGGGGAAACAGGATCAAGCAAGGCGGGGACTGCAAGAACGAAGCTGAGGTACATGGTCAGTGCCTACATTTCAGAGGGTGAGGAGTGGACACACACCACTTAGGAGGACACGGTCAGTGCTGACACTTCACACTTCAGAGGGGGAGGAGTGGATACACACCACTTAGAAGAACATGGTCAGTGTCAACACTTCACACTTCAGAGGGGGAGGAGTGGGCACACACCATTTAGAAGGCTACCATGGGATGCTGAATAAGAAAATTAACATGCTACTAATTGAAACAATTTCTAAAGGAAACAAAAATTAAATCTCAAGGATGTTCTCTAGGCACATGCAAGCCTGTCCTTCTTTCAAGTCTGCTCCTGGTTTTACTTTGGAAGGTTACATTTGCAGACAGGAGGGGAAGTATGACTGCTCTAAGTTCAAAAACGCTCACTAGTCTGAGATAGACTTGGTAACCCTTCCCAGTGATGCCCACAAGCTTAGTTCTTTCAAAAGTAACTTCTATAAAGCATGAGTTCTAGAACATTATGATCCTGTTGGTTACAGTTTGGAGAAAGAAGAGTTCAGGGCCTTCAAGCTGATATACTGAAATATGCTTTACTTGTCGTATCTGAAGAAAGACTGGACTCTCACCACTTTTGAGGAAATCTACGTGGGCATCTTTGTGATGAAGCAGTTCCACATCATAATTGGCAGACGTATTAGCATGCTGCTCTTCCTTTAAGAGAGTGAGACATCAATTATTTAATTTTGTGTTTTGCTTCGAGTGAGGCCAAATGCATTCAACCATAACTAGTTAAGTTTGTTCAGTAGTCAAATCTGTTTAAAGATGCATCACTTTCAACAACATTATGAACCCCATTAAATTAGAGGCCACAGTGTAATGAATTTCCCATATCATGTCAGAATTAACATGAATGACTAATTCAGAAATTTTGGGTTTTTATTTTCATTCCAATAGACTGATTTTCCAATACTTTTTATACATAAACATATATAAAGTAATTGAAATAATTTATAAGTTGAAATGAAATAGTTGTTTTAAAAAAAGCATCTTTAAATGTGTGCAATCAATTAGTGAACACCAATAATTTAAGACAAGCAAAAACTATAAACAAGTTTAATGACTTGTTTTCAACATGACCCATTTACCAAAAAAAACCCAAAGATTAAAGATATTCACACAGAGCACACGCATTTCCAGTTTCATGAACAAGTCATCTTTTCACTCTCACGGCATTTCTCTGAATGCACTATGCTATACCCAGTATATGACTTCACTTATACGGCTTCTGCTGGGAAAAGAGTCTAAAGGGCAAGCCTGAAATGCCCAGTAAAGAACCAGTCAACAGAAGTAGGAGGAAATTAACAAAGAAGATACACTTCTCAAGCAATTTAGTGTTCATGATGCAATTGGGGAAAAAACTGAAAAGTAGGCTGTGCACAGTGACTCAAACCTGTAATTATGGCATTTGGGAGGCTGAGGCAAGAGAATTACAACTTTCAGGTCAGCCTTAAACAAAGTGAGACCCTATCTCAAAAAAAAGTAGAAAATGGACCATATGAAGCTCAGTATTAATTTTATATACAGTGGCTACCCTATGTTTTAGACATCATCATTACAATGTATTCAATCCTGGTCAATGACAACCCACCCAACCTTACTATGGGCCAGGACTTCTTCTGGTCCTAGATACCTTATTGATAACATGAAAATGAACAGAAAGCAATCAATTCCTAAGAAAACGTAATGGTAAATTAGAGTTGCTATCTAGGCTTGTTCATTCATAGAATAACAAACCCACTGGAAGCTACTATGAACTATATCTCCCCAGTCAATCTGTAAGTTACATATTTCTTGATAGAGGGCAGCTGGAATAAAAACGTAGAAAATAAAAGATCCACTAAGCAACACAAAGCAAGTAAAATCTCATATCACAGCTCCCAGGAAAAGAATCACAGAGAAATAATTTAAAATACATACTATATTTTGATAAAAACACAAAAAACAGGTTTTAGAGAATTTCATATGACATATTCTTATTAGAAATTATAATACAGCATGTGATCTGTGATCTTTTCGTGTTCATTCTCAGGATTTACTGACCTGGTCAAAGACACTGAGTGTGGGCTAGCAAAACAGAAAATATAACATGGGAAGAAAAAGCAAAGGTTGAATTAAAATGAGTAATGCATGTCAAACAAAAACTTCAAAAGGCAAGTCAGCTTTCCGCGGTGTCTGCGAATGCCTACCTTCATGGGGATGTTCGTGATGGTCGTGGAAGCCAGGTCAAAATGCTGCTGCACTAGAACGTTGAGCTTGGTAGCCAGGTGCCGCCCTGCGCGAACACTGTGAACCTCACTGGTTAAAACTGGAGACAACTGCAGAAAAGGATGCATGAAAAAACCCACAGAACATCACTTCATGAAAAACTAGCACCAAATATTTTACTATTAACCCATGAGGGGGATGGAGAAATGGCTTAGTGGTTAAGGCATTTGCCTGCGAAGCCAAAGAACCCAGGTCCCCAGGACCCACGTAAGCCAAATGCACAAAGGGCACATACATCTGGAGTTCGTTTGTAGTGGCTAGAGGTCCTGGCGCACCCATTCTCTCTCTCTCTGATTGCAAATAAATAAATAAAAATTAAAAACTAAGTAAATAAAAAAGAAAAGAAAAAAAAATTTTTTTTTAATTTTTTGTTCATTTTTTATTTATTTATTTGAGAGCGACAGACACAGAGAGAAAGACAGATAGAGGGAGAGAGAGAGAATGGGCGCACCAGGGCTTCCAGCCTCTGCAAATGAACTCCAGACGCGTGCGCCCCCTTGTGCATCTGGCTAACGTGGGACCTGGGGAACCGAGCCTTGAACCGGGGTCCTTAGGCTTCACAGGCAAGCGCTTAACCGCTAAGCCATCTATCTCTCCAGCCCAAAAAAATTTATATACATAAAAAAACCCATGAGAATTAAGTAGCTTTATTTTGAAGAACTTTTGGGTAGAGAGAGTCTAGAAACTAAACATAATAATTATTTTGGCAATAAATTCTCACCTATTCATTCTTTCAAAACATGTACTAATCAGTTTAATATACTAGAGGTCAGAAACTGGGTGGCCATTGGGCACTAAAAACACAGAACAGATCTAGTCACTGTCACTAAGGGTGAAATAATGTGTTTTTTTTTTAATTTTTTTAAACACTCATTTAAAATTTTTTTACCTATTTATTTAAGAGAGAGAGAGGGAGTGGTCATGCCAGGGCCTCTGGCCACTGCAAACAGAACTCCAAATGTACGTGCCACGTTGTCCATCTGGCTCTACGTAGGTACTAGGGAATCAAACCTGGGTCCTCAGGCTTCACGGGCAAACATATTAGCCACTAAGCCATCTCTCCAGCTCTTAAATACTTTTTCACTTCTGTTTATCTATATGCAAAATGGGTTTCAAGTCTCTCACAGACTGTAGAAAAAGATAATTTATTTTGTAAAGACTAAAACCCTGCAAACAGAAATTAAGGACTGTGGATATTACCAAAAGCATCTTATTTCATCACTAATATGTGTGATAAGGAGGCAAAAAGTTATTTACAATAAAATAATAAGATTTTGCTATTCCAGGGCAATATTGGTACTAATTTCTTACTTATCACAAAGTAAGACAACATGTTTTCATACCATAAAGAGTCAGAAAATAAACAGTAGGCTTGAAAACTCCCTAAAATATAAAAAGCCGGGTGGTATGCACCTTTAATCCCAGCATTCTGAGGCTGAATAGGACTGTTGTGAGTTTGAGGCTAGCTTGGGTCTTCACAGGGAGCTAGGGCTAGAGTGAGACACTGCCTCTAGAAAAACACCAAAAAACAAAAAGCAGGACTGGAGGGATGGTCAGCAGTTAAGGCACGTGCCTGAAAAGCCAAAGCACCCGGGTTCAATTCCCCAGTACCCATGCAAAGACAGATGTACAAGGTGGTAACATGCATCTGGAATTCATTTGTAGTGGCTACAGGCCCAGAGTGCCCATTCTCTCTTTCTCTCTTTGTCTCCTAGCAAATAAATTAATAAAAGTATTTTTTATAAATGTTGGAAAGGAGGTAGAGTGATGGCTCAGCCATTACAGATGTTTAAAGCCTGATGGCCCAGGTTCAATTTCCTAGTACCTACGTAAAGCCACATGCACAAAAGTGGTGCATGTATCTGGAGTTAGTCTGCAGTATGGCAAGAAGCCTTGGTGTAGTCATATTCTCTCTCCTCTCTCAAACAAATAAATTTTAAAAAGCAGAGAACCTTAACATACCACTTAAATATAACAAGTCACAAAATAATACAAGAGTGGATATGGTCATATTTTAAAAGTACAAAATAAGCCGGGCGTGGTGGCGTGTGCCTTTAATCCCAGCACTCAGGAGGCAGAGGTAGAAGGACTGCCATGTGTTCAAGGCCACCCTGAGATGACAGAGTTAATTCCAGTTCAGCCTGGACCAGAGTGAGACCCCACCTCGAAAAACCAAAAAAAAAAAGTACAAAATAGAAACCTAGATCATAAGTATTTACTCTAACCACATAAACAGATAAATATGTTTCTAAATATAAGTCTACTGACAGAATGATGTGAAATGAATCCACTTATTAATCAACAGAATCATCTTTGTATTTAAATTTGTTTAAAAAGTAAAGAGTAGAGATTAGGAAGTTTTTTTCTGGATATACAAAATTAGTTTGTCTTTAGAGGATATTTTTTATTAAAGTGTACTGCCCAGATGGGGGAAATTCATAAGGTTATTAAAATAACTGAAGCTCACACTGAAGTGCTGCGGAAGAGCATAACCTGTACAGGTTTGCGACACATTTTATCAACGTTAAGTCAACAGTGCAGCAGGACAGAAACACTCCGAAACCTACAGTGACAGCAGTCTATAGGTTTGACCACTACATGCTAGACACACAGGACTGCTTTGAAATCTTAAAGTGTTTTTTTTTTGGGGGGGTCATAAAATATTGGCAATGTGATCATTTTAACGCTAACCATTCTCAGCACCAATTTATAACTCAAAAAGATCTTTTCTTTCAATATACTTACTTCTTTTTTAGGACGATCAGACACAAGGCTGTCTTCACCAACTGGGTAGGTGTGAATCAAAACTAGCTCACAGTTCTGAATCTGCATGAGACTTAAAAGAAATTCTTCCCTTAAAATGTAAGAACACAGACTGTAAAGAATTTAGCATAAAGCCAGGTGTTGTGGCACACGCCTTTAATTCCAGCATTTAGGAGGCAGAGGTAGGAGGATCACTGTGAGTTCAAGGCTACCCTGAGACTACAGAGTGAACTCCAGGTCAGCCTAGGCTAGGGTGAGACCCTACCTTGAAGAACAAATAAACAAACATTTACCTTAGAATTGAAGCTATTGAAACCTGCGATACTAAAATAGTTTATGACTATAATCAAATATTTACTGCCAACACTCTAAATAGTAACTGGTTACACTGTATAATTACTATACTTGAACATTTAATGAACAATGACATGAATTTAATTTGATTTTTTTCTTTGAGGTAGGTTCTTACTCTAGCTCAGGCTAATCTGGAATTGACTATGTAGTTTCAGGCTGACCTTGAATTCACAGCAATTCTACCTTGGCCTCCAGAAGTGCTGGGACTAAAGGCATGTGCCACCACACCCAGCTATAAATAAATAAATTTAAATGAAACATGAAAACTAATTTTCTATGTGTTTAAAGAATAAAAGGAAAGGAAAAATTCTATTTATAAATAGGTATAATTTTTTAATTGTCACAAAGAGAATGAATATGTATACTGACTTTCCTTATTTATTAAGGAAAATTGCAAGTAACACTAACCATTACTTGTAACTGATCATTTCTAAGAATACAAGATTGAAAGTGCTAAACATTTCCTCCAGCTTTTATTCTGAAATTTTTGGACTATAGAAAATGTGAAAGTATTATATTCATGGAAAACTATATCCTACATTTTGCCTTACATACATCATGTACTGTTCACTATATTTGCTTTCTCTAGACACTGAAGTAGATGTATACCTCTTTTTTGTTTTTTTGGTTTTTTTGTTTGTTTGTTTTTGAGGTAGGGTCTCACTCTATCCCAGGCTGACCTGGAATTCAGTATGTACTCTCAGGGTGGCCTCAGTGGTCCTCCTATCTCTCAGAGTGCTGGGATCAAAGGTGTGTGCCACCATGCCTGGCTTGAATACCTCTTCTTCTTACTGAGCCACTTGCAAGTTGTAAAAGACACTCTTCAATACTTGAGCACACTCACAGCAATAATACCTATCTAAGAAAAAATAACTCAATCTATATTATAGTATAATTACTTTTGTCCCAAATATGTCCTTACTGGCTGTGACATAACAGGAGATTTTTTTTTCAAGGTAGGGTCTCACTCTGGTCCAGGCTGACCTGGAATTAACTCTGTCATCTCAGGGTGGCCTTGAATTCATGGCAATCCTCCTACCTCTGCCTCCCGAGTGCTGGGATTAAAGGCATGTGCCACCACGCCCGGCTAACAGTATCTTTTGTCCCTTGGAATTTCCTGCGTGACAGGATCTTTCATGACAGTGACTAAACTCTTACATTCAGCCCTACCCTATCATCCTTATCTTTTTTTTAAAGAGGTGTTATTCTTTTATTTATTTATTTGAGAGAAAGAGGCACAGACAGAGAGAATGGGCACACCAGGGCCTCCAGCCACTGCAAACGAACTCCAGATGTATGTGCCACCTTGTGAATCTGGCTTATGTGGGTCCTGGAGAAATCAAACCTGGGTCCTTTGGCTTTGCAGGCAAGTGCCTTTACCCACTAAGCCATCTGTCCAGCCCTCATCCTTATTTTCTATGAAGGAAGAGGTGTCAGAAAATAGCAATCAATCATATTTACAGGAGCCTTCTCTGCCAGAAAAGTTCCAGAGGACTGTTCATGCTGGTGCATGCCTTTAATCCCAGTACTCAGGAGGCAGGGGTTTGATGCAAGTTCAAGGCCAGCCTGAGACTACACAGTAAATTCCATGTCAGACTGGGCTAGAGCAAGACCCTACCTGAGGAAAAAAAAAAAAAAAGTCATAGAGGAAAGGGCTCAGAGAGCTTCTGGGATGATAAAAACATCCCTATGCTGAGAATACAGCACACTCCACTCCAGAGGGTTAGAAACTCCTGTGTTGAGACCCTTCAGGACTCCCTCCCTATCCACCTCTTTATCTGACTACTCATCTACATTCTTCATAATAAGCCATATAAGTAGACTTATGTGGCCTCTTAGTCTGTGAGCCACCTTAGCAAACTCTTGAACAAAAAAAGTAGGTTGTGGGAACATTTGGAAATTAACTAATTGGGACAGATAGTAGGAGTAACCTGGGGAATCATTAGGATTGAAAATGGTATATGATGCCTGGTGTGGTGGTACATGCTTTTAATTCTAGCACTCAGGAGGCAGAGGTAGGAGGATTGCCTTGAGTTCAAGGCTACCCTGAGACTCCATAGTTAATTCCAGGTCAGCCTGGAGCAGAGAACCTACCTTGGAAAAAAAAAAAAATAGTGTATGAGATTGGGTGTGGTGGCTCATACCTTTAATCCCAGTACTCGGAAGGCTGAGGCAGGAAGAATGCCATAAATTCAAGGTCACCCTGAGAATACAGTGAATTCCAGGTCAGCCTGATCTAGAGTGAGAGCCTACCTCGAAAAATCAGAAAAAAAAAAAAAAAAAGAAAGTTAAAAAAAGAAAATGGTAGGGCTGGAAAGATGGCTTAGAGATTAAGGTATCTGCCTGCAAAGCCTAAGGACCCAGGTTCGATTCCCTAGAATCCACATAAGCAAGATGCACAAGATGGCAAGTACATCTGGAATTTATTTGCAGTGGCTGGAGGCCCTGGCATGCCCATTCTCATGTGCTGTCTTTCGCTCTCTAATAAATAAAATATACCTTAGGAAAGAAAAGAAAATGGGGCTGGAGAGATGGCTTATGGGTTAAAGCATTAAGGACCCAGGTCTGACTTCCCAGAGCCCATGTAAGCCAGATGCACAAAGGGATGCATGTGCACAAGGTGACACATGCATCTGGAGTTTTGACTGAAATGGCTAGAGGCCCTGGTGCACCAATTCTCTCACACACACAAAAAGAAAGAGAGAGAGAGAGAGAGATGATGATGTGTGAAGGGAAGGAAGCATGCAGTTCTGAGGAACAGAGCTCTGAGTTTGCAGGTCTGCACCAACTTCAGCAAGTTAGAGCCTTAGGGGAACTTCAGATGCCACAGCATTGAAGACGGTTCAGTGTGTGTGGGAGGGGAACTCATAATTTGATCGTATATAAATAATCATGTGTTGGGGTTAGGGATTTAACTCAGTGGCTGAGCACTTGCATAGCAAGCTCAAGGCCCTGGGTTCAGGCCTCAGCACTGGAAAAAAAAAAATCAAACAGTAAATACTAATGTGTATGGAGAAGGAAAATGTTTTCCTTTTCAATGGCTTTCTTCTTAAAAAAGTCACACGATGCAATGAGCTAATATATTTTGAACTGGTACATATTGAATAATGCCACTCTCAATAGGCACATTTAATAAATTTGTAAGCCGGGCGTGGTGGTGCACGCCTTTAATCCCAGCACTTGGGAGGCAGAGGTAGGAGGATCGCCTTGAGATCGAAGCCACCCTGAGACTCCATAGTGAATACCAGGTCAGCCTGGGCTACAGTGAGACCCTACTTCGAAAAACAAAAACAAAACAAAACAAAAATAAATTTGTAGCACAGACTATGAGAATTAGCCATCAATACAAATATGTATTGATGGCTTATCTATTATTTTATCATTCCGATCATCTTTCCTGTGAGTTCCAAAGTACAAGGGAAAATGGAAAAACGCTTCTGATATAACTTACAGTTTTAATTGTTCAAGGTGGTGCACGCCTTTAATCCCAGCACTAAGGAGGCAGAGGTAGGAAGATCCTGTGAGTTCGAGGCCATCCTGAGACTACAGAGTGGACTCCAGGTCAGCCTGAGCTAAAGTGAGGCTTTCCCTCGAAAAATAAAACAAACTTACAGATGTAGACTAATTTGTTTCATCAGTAGAAAATTAGAGGTACTACTACAGAAATTCATTAAAATTACTATAAGTAATTATAATGAAATACATATTACAAGCTAAAGACAAAAATTTATCTCTGGATTATACTTACTGATCTGAATTTGCAGCAAGCTTGTTATGTTCATGAATTGTTTCTTGGACACAGTCTTCAAGCATTCGTACATGACTATCACTGTGATATAAAAAAACATAGCTAACTTAAGGAAATAAACATAAAAAAAAAAAAAGTAACTTTAGGGCTAGAGAAGATGGCTTCATGGTTAAGGCATTTGCCTTCAAAGCCAATGACCCTGGTTTGATTCCCCAGGGCCCATGTAAGCCAGATGCACAAGGAGACGCATGCATCTGGAGTTCATTTACAGTGGCTGAAGACCCTGGCACACCTACTTACTCTCTTTCTCTCTCCTTTTTGTTCTCTCAAATAAATAAATAAAATATATCAAAAAAAAATTTTTTTAAACACTATGCAAGGCCGAGCATGGTGCTGCATGCCTTTGATCCCATCACTTGGGAGGCAGAGGTAAGAATATCGCTGTGAGTTTGAGGCCACACTGAAACTACATAGTGAATTGTGGGTCAGTGTGGATTACATCAGGAACCATACCTTAATAAGAAAAAAAAAAAAAAAAAAAGGAAGAAGAAATACTATGCAGATGTATTGTTGGTGTCAACATTTTAAATTAATTTAGCAAAGAATTTTTGAATGTGCTTTCTTAAAACCCAAACTACTAGCTGAGAAGCTAGTGAGGAAAAAGTCAGGTCAATTTACATCAAATCTGAACAGCTTTCACCAAGGTGTTTTTTTTTTTGGTTTTTCGAGATAGGGTCTCAGTAGCCCAGGCTGACCTGGAATTCACTATGTGGCCTCCAATTCACAGTGATCCTCCTACCTCTGCCTCCCAAGTACTGGGATTAAAGGCGTGTGCCACCACACCTTGCTACCAAGGTGGTTTTTTTGTTTTGAATCTTTCAGACAGGGTTATGCTATGTAATCATAATTAGCCTTGAACTTACTACATAGGCTCATCTTGAACTCAGGGAAATCCTCCTGTCTGTGCCTTCCAAGTACTGGGATTACAAATGTATGCCATCACACTTGGCTCACCAAGCCAGTTAGGTCTTTATTTAAAATTGAATAAACACAGCCTCTATATTGAAGAGACACACACGCACCACAAAAAAATAAATAAATAAAATAAAATAAAAATCAGAGAGACCACTTGCAATATGCTTAAATGCTTATGCTCTTCCTGCTTTTTAAAATAAAAGGCTAGACAGATAGCTCAGCAGCTAAGTGCATATCTGTGCAAGCATAAGGGCCTAAAGGGGCCTGAGATCACCCATTAAACACCTGGGCTTGATCGTGCACATGTGTAACCCGAGGCCTGCGAGGAGCAGATCCTTGAGAATCACTGGGATTCCTGAACTAATGTCAAGCTTGGTAATCAGGCAGGTGGGTAAGTGATGGCAGAGGTCACCCAATATTGTCCTCCGGTGCTGAGTGAGTGCACATGGTGAGGTGTTGCATCAACACATATGAATGCATGCACTATGCTATGCGCACACACATCACACATACAAAAATAAATAAAAACATAATGCTAATTAATTTCCCTCAGGGAAAAAATTACTGTGATTATTAGCCCACCTTTTTGCATTTGTAATGCAGATTATGCGCCCTCTATTTCCAACACGTTCTGCATTTTCCATAAGCAGCGTGCGCGCCTCGTGCTGGTACTCGGTAATTTTGCAGAGCGTCTCCACGGCAGCGACAAGGCCGTGTAGGATGCTGCAGCACTCCGGGTCTGCCCTGGGGTTCGGAGGTCCCACCGAAGCTAGTGCTGCCATCAGCTAAAGCAAGAACAACAACGGCAGTGACGACTGGTATACAAAGGTGACAAGTTAGACAAAACCGTGTAAGAGAGCTTTAAACTGAAAGGGAGGTTGGGAGGGAGGGAAAAAGAAAGGATGGGTTTCTTAAAAATGTGGGCTGAGGGCTGGAGAGATGGCTCAGTGGTTAAAGATGCTGGCTTGCAAAGCCTGACAGCCTGTGCCCTCATCAAGCCCGATGTGCTAAATGGTGCATGGGTCTGGAGTTCGTTTACAGTGGCAGGAAGCCCTGGTATGCCCATACTCATTCTCTGTTTGCCTCTTTCTCTCTCTCAAATAATTAAGTAAATAAAATATTAAAAAACATGGGCTGGGATGTAGCTCAGTTGGTGGAGTGCTTGCCCAGCATACACAAAGCCCTGGGTTTCATTCCTAGAATCACAGAAGTTGGGAGTGTTGTGCCTGCCGATCATCCCAGCACTTAGGAAGTGGACGCAGGCAGGAGGATCAAGAGATCAATCT
The DNA here is from genome assembly GCF_020740685.1 of Jaculus jaculus. Taxonomy (NCBI): domain Eukaryota; kingdom Metazoa; phylum Chordata; class Mammalia; order Rodentia; family Dipodidae; genus Jaculus; species Jaculus jaculus. The sequence goes on from NC_059123.1 coordinate 8,788,835, forward strand.
CAGCTATATAGCAGGTTCAAAGCCACTCTGAGCTACATAATACCCTGTCTCCAAAGCAAATGCAGCAAGATACAGAAAACAAATCACATGCCACGACCATGGAGACTTAGGTCAGGAATGCAAAGACGGTTTAATATCCAAAAATCAATGGAAGATATTTTGATAGCTGGGAGTGGTGGTGCATGCCTTTAGTCCCAGCACTTGGGAGGCAGAGGTAGGAGGATGTTGCAGTGAGTTCAAGGCCACTCTGAGACTCCACAGTGGATTCCAGGTCAGCCTGGACCAGAGAGAGACCCTACCTTGAAACCCCACCCCCCAAAAAAGATATTATGTTGATAGAATAAAAAACAAACAAACAAAAAAATCACACAGTAACCTCCATAAACACTGAACTTCTGAAACCGATCCAAGACACTTCCATAAATTTTCTTTCTTTCTTCTTTTTTTGTTTTATTTTTCAAGGTAGGGTCTCTCTGTAGCCCAGGCTGACTTGGAATTCATTATGTAGTCTCATGGTGGTCTTGAACTCACGTGTGTGTGTGTAAGTGGTATCTGCATGTGTATGTCCCCTTGTGGTTCCCCCTGCAACAAGTGCTTTTATTTGAGCCAGAGCCCCTTAATAATCCCAAAGTTTGCTTTTTGTTCCATGAGGTCCAGAGATTCCTGGATGTCTGCTCCTCTAAACTGCTTCTGAGATAGTCCCTCGAGCCTCTTCAGGCCCTCATGTTTGCAGAGGAAGTACTCTTAAGCACTGAGCTATCTCTCTGGCCCTCAGCTGACTTCTCTGTATGTCTATAAAGCTGATTCTGCAAGGAATCCAGAATAGCCAAACAATCTCAAAAAAGAACAAAGGGGGATTAACATTATTTAAAAATACTACAAAAGGCACTGGAGAAATG